>NC_136789.1:53902402-53907402 GCF_951216825.1 Electrona antarctica | reverse complement strand
GACCTGTGTTCAATAGCAGCACAAAGTAACCAATTATTCTATTTATTTTTGAGTGCAACCACTCCAAGGAACAGCAATTTCCGTGCACCTATGTGACTATGTGACTATGAGTACCAGTAGGGGCAAAAGTGGCGCTGTGGTGCCAGAAACAGAGAGAGAGAGAGATAGTGCTGCACTGTTGCCTGCTAGAGGGGGGCGGGGGGGGGGGGGGGGGGGGGGGGGGGGGGGGGGGGGAGTTGCACCACTCAGTTCACACGGGTGTGATTTTTTTTTAATATGTTTTTGGCTTTTTCCGCCTTTATTGATAGTTGAAAGTAGACTGACAGGAAATGGGGAGAGAGATGGGGGGGGGAGACACGCGGCAAGGGCCGTTGGGATCGGGAGTCGAACCCGCGGCATGCCGTCCGGCTGGCTCAAGTAACTAAGTATTGTACATACTTTATCATTCCATACTCCACTACATCTCAGAGGCAAATATTGTACTTTTTTAGTCCACCACAATTACTTACAAAAATACATTAAGCAATTAAAGAAAATAGCGGCCGGGAGAATGAGACTAGCAGGACACTGCCAAAGACATCATAAGAGCTGCCAGCCAGCAAGCTAGTGCCATGTGGTAGCCTGGCAGGCATTTATTTCTGTTCGCTACGGCTCAAAAACATGAAAGTCTGGGGGAACGAGATACATTTCCTGGTCTAGGAGTGGGAGTGAACTACAGTGCAGAGGGGGCGTCGCTCTCAATATAGTGACGTCAGTTTTCTCCGCTATGTTTTCTACCAGGCAGGGGAGGGGCGGAGGGGGGCAAGGGGAGATGAGTATAGGTCGGTGTGAGCTCGCCACCGTTGGCGTGTGAATGTGGGAAGTGAGGACGCCGGCGTCGACTGTTCGCCGCTTCACCTCCCAATGTATGAATGAATGGACCATTGTAAAGCGCTTTGAGCATAGAAAAGCGCTATAAAAATGCAATTCATTAGAAAGCACGCTGCATTTGGCTGGGCCAGGCTAGTGCTGTGGGAACCAACACATGGGCACCTGTCACGTGGGTACGTACCACATTAACGTGTGTGGATGTACCCAAGAAAAGACGCGGGAAAGCACCAACGAACTGGCCAGAAGCATGGAGAACGGGGATGACTGGAAGCGACGATGGAGGGGCTCGTCTGAGGACGACCTAGAGAGAGAGAGATCATTATTATTAATTGTTGATTGATTGTCTCCTACAGGTGACCTGCCTGCAGGACTTCTTCGGGGAGGACGACGTCTTCATCGCGTGCGGTCCAGAGAAGTTCCGCTACGCCCAGGACGACTTCTCTCTGGATGACAACGGTAAGACCACCACCCTATATAGTATCCACCTGTTATCCCCAAGGAGTCCCCTTTGGGCTTAAAGCCCAAACCACAACGCTAACCAAAACTACTGTACGTATTCATATCACAATGCACAGATACATTAAGTAAACACTACTACTGCATCCATTGGTTTGGGCTTAAACCCATTTGGACCCGAGGAACGATTCTACAAATGCCTTCTAAATCCTGACAGTTTTCCGAAAACCTCATGTTTCTATGTCAGTGGTTCTCATGTTTCTATGTCAGTGGTTCTCATGTTTCTATGTCAGTGGTTCTCATGTTTCTATGTCAGTGGTTCTCATGTTTCTATGTCAGTGGTTCTCATGTTTCTATGTCAGTGGTTCTCATGTTTCTATGTCAGTGGTTCTCATGTTTCTATGTCAGTGGTTCTCATGTTTCTATGTCAGTGGTTCTCATGTTTCTATGTCAGTGGTTCTCATGTTTCTATGTCAGTGGTTCTCATGTTTCTATGTCAGTGGTTCTCATGTTTCTATGTCAGTGGTTCTCATGTTTCTATGTCAGTGGTTCTCATGTTTCTATGTCAGTGGTTCTCATGTTTCTATGTCAGTGGTTCTCATGTTTCTATGTCAGTGGTTCTCATGTTTCTATGTCAGTGGTTCTCATGTTTCTATGTCAGTGGTTCTCATGTTTCTATGTCAGTGGTTCTCATGTTTCTATGTCAGTGGTTCTCATGTTTCTATGTCAGTGGTTCTTATGTTTCTATGTCAGTGGTTCTCATGTTTCTATGTCAGTGGTTCTCATGTTTCTATGTCAGTGGTTCTCATGTTTCTATGTCAGTGGTTCTCAAACATTTTCATGTCAAGGACGCCCAAAAATATATTGAATTGGCTGCCGATCCCCATCTGCAAATATGTTGTTCCAGGGACCCCCCCAGAAGCAAAATATTTGAGTTAAAAATCGTATATACATTCAAAGATTTGCGCCACATTTTCATGATTTTTCCAAAAATAGGAGATCTACAAGCTCGTAGCGCGCCACTCGGTGCCGCGCTACGAGCTTGTAGATCTGCTACTTTTCAATAGCATAACATAATGCTTAAAACACCAAACAGGGTTCCTGTAGTAAAGGAACCTAATGGACCCTTACAGGCCTGTAACTCTCAGAGTTAAAACAGACTTTACACTGTACCGGCTACCGGGGGGAAAAAGCTACCAAAAAAAAATCATTAATCTATTCATAAATATTCATTCTAATGTCAAGCAATGTATTTTTTTTAGATTCAGCAGAACGGTTGCCAGGCAACACACAGACACACACAGAAACACACACACACACAGAAACACACACACACAGACACACACAGAAACACACACACACACACGCACACACACACACGCACACACACGCACACAGACGCAGTGGAAAGAAAGCATGATGCTTCCAGACTGGGCTGATTGTTACAGCTGCATTCATCTGGATATCAGCATTAATAGGCTCTATGGACGGCAGCCATACTGGAAAAATGGCCTTCTTCCATTGTTACCGATGATATTAATGAAGGCTCTGTTCCATTCTGGTCAAACAGAGTTGGTGTTAATGACGCTAATGAAGGCTCTGTTCCATTCTGGTCAAACAGAGTCAGTGTTAATGATGCTAATGAAGGCTCTGTTCCATTCTGGTCGAACAGAGTCAGTGTTAATGACACTAATGAAGGCT
Source organism: Electrona antarctica (assembly GCF_951216825.1). NCBI lineage: Eukaryota > Metazoa > Chordata > Actinopteri > Myctophiformes > Myctophidae > Electrona > Electrona antarctica. The sequence continues at coordinate 53,904,375 of NC_136789.1, read as the reverse complement.
CTGTTCCATTCTGGTCAAACAGAGTCAGTGTTAATGATGCTAATGAAGGCTCTGTTCCATTCTGGTCAGACAGAGTCAGTGTTAATGACGCTAATGAAGGCTCTGTTCCATTCTGGTCAGACAGAGTCAGTGTTAATGATGCTAATGAAGGCTCTGTTCCATTCTGGTCAAACAGAGTCAGTGTTTATGATGCTAATGGAGGCTCTGTTCCATTCTGGTCAAACAGAGTCGGTGTTAATGACGCTAATGAAGGCTCTGTTCCATTCTGGTCAAACAGAGTCAGTGTTAATGAAGGCTCTGTTCCATTCTGGTCAAACAGAGTCAGTGTTAATGATACTAATGAAGGCTCTGTTCCATTCTGGTCAAACAGAGTCAGTGTTAATGACACTAATGAAGGCTCTGTTCCATTCTGGTCAAACAGAGTCAGTGTTAATGACGCTAATGAAGGCTCTGTTCCATTCTGGTCAGACAGAGTCAGTGTTAATGATGCTAATGAAGGCTCTGTTCCATTCTGGTCAAACAGAGTCAGTGTTAATGACACTAATGAAGGCTCTGTTCCATTCTGGTCAAACAGAGTCAGTGTTAATGATGCTAATGGAGGCTCTGTTCCATTCTGGTCAAACAGAGTCAGTGTTAATGATGCTAATGAAGGCTCTGTTCCATTCTGGTCAAACAGAGTCAGTGTTAATGATGCTAATGGAGGCTCTGTTCCATTCTGGTCAAACAGAGTCAGTGTTAATGATGCTAATGGAGGCTCTGTTCCATTCTGGTCAAACAGAGTCAGTGTTAATGGCGCTAATGAAGGCTCTGTTCCATTCTGGTCAAACAGAGTCAGTGTTAATGATACTAATGAAGGCTCTGTTCCATTCTGGTCAAACAGAGTCAGTGTTAATGGCGCTAATGAAGGCTCTGTTCCATTCTGGTCAGACAGAGTCAGTGTTAATGACGCTAATGAAGGCTCTGTTCCATTCTGGTCAAACAGAGTCAGTGTTAATGATGCTAATGAAGGCTCTGTTCCATTTTGGTCAAACAGAGTCAGTGTTAATGACACTAATGAAGGCTCTGTTCCATTCTGGTCAGACAGAGTCAGTGTTAATTAATGAAGGCTCTGTTCCATTCTGGGCAAACATAGTCAGTGTTAATGATGCTAATGGAGGCTCTGTTCCATTCTGGTCAAACAGAGTCAGTGTTAATGATGCTAATGGAGGCTCTGTTCCATTCTGGTCAAACAGAGTCAGTGTTAATGGCGCTAATGAAGGCTCTGTTCCATTCTGGTCAAACAGAGTCAGTGTTAATGATACTAATGAAGGCTCTGTTCCATTCTGGTCAAACAGAGTCAGTGTTAATGATGCTAATGAAGGCTCTGTTCCATTCTGGTCAAACAGAGTCAGTGTTAATGGCGCTAATGAAGGCTCTGTTCCATTCTGGTCAGACAGAGTCAGTGTTAATTAATGAAGGCTCTGTTCCATTCTGGGCAAACATAGTCAGTGTTAATGATGCTAATGGAGGCTCTGTTCCATTCTGGTCAAACATAGTCAGTGTTAATGATGCTAATGGAGGCTCTGTTCCATTCTGGTCAAACAGAGTCAGTGTTAATTAATGAAGGCTCTGTTCCATTCTGGTCAAACAGAGTCAGTGTTAATGACGCTAATGAAGGCTCTGTTCCATTCTGGGCAAACAGAGTCAGTGTTAATGACGCTAATGGAGGCTCTGTTCCATTCTGGTCAAACAGAGTCAGGGTTAATCATGCTAATGAAGGCTCTGTTCCATTCTGGTCAAACAGAGTCAGTGTTAATGATGCTAATGAAGGCTCTGTTCCATTCTGGTCAAACAGAGTCAGTGTTAATGATACTAATGAAGGCTCTGTTCCATTCTGGTCAGACAGAGTCAGTGTTAATGATACTAATGGAGGCTCTGTTCCATTCTGGTCAAACAGAGTCAGTGTTAATGATACTAATGAAGGCTCTGTTCCA
>NC_136789.1:53783772-53902202 GCF_951216825.1 Electrona antarctica | reverse complement strand
CCTTTATCCAAAGCACTTTGGGTAAAAGCTGCCAATGTGCATTCCATTCACCCACTCCCCCACACACACACACACACACACACACACACACACACACACACACACACACACACACACACACACACAACACACACACACACACACACACACACACACACACACACACACACACACACACACACACACACACACACACACACACACACACACACACACCAGCTTGCTCGTCAGGAAGCAGTTTCAGGGGGCTCAGGTGTCTTAATTGCTCAAGGACACTTGGACACTAGCCTGCACCAGCCATGTGTGACTTCTGCTCTACAGAAATGGCAGAATCTACAAACTCACATCGCTGATCGCAATTAGTTTTTGGCCACGCAAATTGTGACGCGTCGCTGTCATTGCGTCTCATTCCTAACAGATAGACAGACAGATTGATGAGTGTGCGTGCGCATGCACGTGTATACGCGTCTGCATATGTCTGTCTGTCTGTCTGTCTGTCTGTCTGTCTGTCTGTCTGTCTGTCTGTCTCTGTGTGCGTGCGCGTGTGTGCGTGTTTCCATGCAGTCAAAACGTCTGATCTCATTTACTCAGCGATGTGGATGGATACATGCAGATTGACTCCAGGCGGGGGGTGCGTGCGTGCGTGCGTGCGTGCGTGCGTGCGTGCGTGCGTGCGTAAGAGGTTGCAGAGTACACAGTACAGTATAGTCTGTCACTCCGGGGCGCAGCAGAGTGCCTCTGGTGGCACGTTGTCGTCATCACACCCACCAGCACTACAGCGACACTGTAGAGCAACACGCCTGAGTCTGAGAGCGCCCGAGTGTGAAGGTTATGCGAGAGAGAGAGACAGAGAGACAGAGAGAGAGAGAGAGACAGAGAGAGAGAGAGAGAGAACAGAGAGATAGAGAGACATAGAGAAAGAGAGAAAGAGAGAGAGAGAGAGAGGAAAGACACCATGATGCATCCCAGGAGGGAGGACAGAGAGTATAATTAGCATCAACGGTGGGAGAGGAGAGGAGAGGAGAGGAGAGGAGAGGAGGGGAGGGGAGGGGAGGGGAGGGGAGATAATACACAGTATAATACGCACGTACACGCACGCATGCACACGCTGAGGAGAGGAGAGGAGAGGAGAGGAGAGGAGGGGAGGGGAGGGGAGGGGAGGGGAGGGGAGAGGAGAGGAGAGGAGAGGAGAGGAGAGGAGAGGAGAGGAGAGGAGAGGAGAGGAGAGCGAGTCCAGAGAGGGTTTAATGATCGTTGTTTCTAGAGGAAAAAAGACAAAAAGATAGAGAGAGAGAGGAGGGGGCGTGTGTGAGAGAGAGAGAGAGAGAGAGAGAGAGAGAGAGAGAGAGAGAGAGAGAGAGAGAGAGAGAGCATGCATCAGACATGAAGAACGAGAGAAGGGAAGAGAAAATAGAGGGGAGGAGGAGGAGGAGGAGGAGGAGGAGATGTCTGGAATCTGTCTGCCCTGATTAATACAGTGAACCCAGAATGCACTGCATGCCTCTGTATAATGTACTGTAGCCTGCTGTGTTGTACTGTACACAATGTACATAGAAAAAGCTGCACGCGAGCGCTACACACAACACAACACAACACAACACAACACAACACAACACAACATAGCTGAGGTCCCTGGACATCATGTCAGACTGTCTGAGTACTGTCTGCTTTTTATGTCTCTCTCTCTCGCACTGTCTGTCTGTCTGTCTGTCTGTCTGTCGATCTCAATCAGAATCAAAGAAAGTGAGTGGAATTTGACAGCATGTGGGAGCAATCCCTCGTGGATGCCTATGCCGTAGTTAGTATAGAACACGATAATGGCATGTAAATATAATACCAGACTATATACTGAAGAAATGGAGTAAAAACCTTACTTTACTTCATAGGAAATGACCGCATGCACTCCTCCATTGGCAAGAACTATACACAAAGGATCAACTTATATACTTCGACGCTTGAAGCGGTGAAGTGCGTCGGTACACGGTGTACATTTTGATAAATGGCCGTGAATTAAGTCATTTCTTTTAAGCCAAGGAAGCAGTGGTGGAAAAAGTACTAACATGTTTTGTTTTGTTTTTATTGGGGGGGGGGGGGGGGGGGGGGGGTTGGTAGAGAGAGAGAGAGAGAGAGAGAGACAACAATGTCTTCAAAACTGTATACAGCCCCTGTCACGTGTATTGCTTTTGTGTCGTTATAATACTAATGCTGTGTGTGTGTGTGTGTGTGTGTGTGTGTGTGTGTGTGTGTGTGTGTGTGTGTGTGTGTGTGTGTGTGTGTGCGTTGCGTGTGTCCACAGAGTGCAGGGTGATGAAGACACCCACTAATGTTCCGGTTAAGAGGATCGGACTAAAGAGTCCTGGTCCAATCAGACGCAGCAAATCTCCTGCTGAATCAAGTGAGTACACCTGTTATTACTAGTATCTGATTGAGAATAGCAGATCTACAAGCTCATAGCGCGCCACTCGGTGGCGCGCTACGAGCTTGTAGGTCTGCTATTTTTGAAAAATCGTGAAAATGCGGCACAAATCTTTAAATATACATTCTTTCAGAATACTTTTATTTCGACGTCAGGCCTAAATGGGTTAAATCAGGAACAGGTAAGGTATAGGACCACCCGGAGCCATAGAGTGAGACAGAGTTATACGACAACTCCGTTCACTTCATGACTTCTATTGGCGAATAGGGGACGAACACGCCGATCTGCAATAGCATATCTGCTATTTTCAGCATGCAACCAAGTGACAAAAATGACTTGTCCACTAGTCCCTTCCTAACATTTTAATCTAGTTTTTATTTGTTGACGAAATTATCTCTATATTTAGTCTTAGTTTTAGTCATCATAGCTTAATTTTCATTTAGTTTCCATTTAGTTTTCGTCAGTGAAAAAAGGTAGTCGACGAACATTTCTCGTCATAGTATTAGTCGACGAAACAGGACATAACTAGTAGTTAGTTTCTGCGAGAGTGAGGTCTAGCCAACACCAACTCGGGATTCCTGGATCGCTGCCCTCCACAATTTCCTATCCAAACATCATGTTCTTGAGCTCTGCAGTGTCGTCAGCCAAGCTGTCGCGCCGCAGCACGTCTACATAGGTGGGGTACGCTTCTTTCCCCTCCTGGCTTTGCCCTGGGTTGGCTCCCGTATAGAGTCAATTTACTTGCCTCTAGTTCTGGGTGCCTGACGCAGTGCCCTGCCTGCCTCGTCCTTCTCTCTCTGACTTTGTCAGTGACCCGTGGTATATAGGTCCCCATAGAGGTCCACATTTCTGATGCGGTCTGTCCATGTGACACCTGGACACACACTGCAGGGCAGAGGCCAAGGTCGTGACAAATGTATCCTCCCTTATACACCGGTATCACACACAGAACAGCGCACAAAAGCCCGGCTGCAACGCATTGTTGTGAGCTTGTAGATCGGCTATCTTTAGAAGCCCGACATCATCGTGCAACAAAGTATAAAACGGGATTAAATGTCTCAGGTTTCGACACTAAACCACCATGTACTGTATGGCTCTTTTAGGTCCCAGTGAAGACAAACCAGTGTTGGTACAAAGGCTGACAAATCCTGAGTTTTGCTCCAAGCTAAAAGGCAAGGCATGAATTCTATGAATAGCACGGACGCAATTCAAAGTTCTTTACATAAGGCTTAAAAAGGGGCATTTATGCATAAAAAGGCACATTTTGAAAGGAAATAAACAATAGAAAGAAAACAAAAGAATTTAAGAATGTAAAAAGGCATTAGGTAAATCAAAGGTCATGGGTTTTACTCATTGTTGCTGCCGCAACCTATTTGTCATAGGTCACAAGGAATTCTACAAACAACTTTGTAAAACATGAAGGCACTGCCAGAGCCATAGAGTAAGACAGAGTTACGCAAACTCTACATAGACTTCTATTGAATGGGGACAGTTTATGGAATGCATTGGAGTCTATGGGACTCGCGAGAGTACATGAACCACGTGACCTGTGGCTGTTTTCTGCCCCCTCAATATCGCAACTCTTCTATTAGATGGCTCTGGGCACTGCCAACGTGTGGAATCAAACAACTTAAGGACTGTCTGGGGCTGCACTAGAGTTCTCAACGGGCCTTCAAATTAAAGCCTGACGCTGCATGGACCCATACTGGGCTTTAAGATCATTAAAGCTGGGCTGTTGCTTGAGGCCAGTGCATTCTGCCAACCTCCGGTCCAGGACTTTGTCACTGTTCGCTATGCTCTTCGGCAATAGAAGTCTTATGTAGAAGAGCCGCCATTGGACTGGCCCCCATGAAGTGAACGGAGTTGTCGTAACTCTGTCTTACTCTATTTCTCTGAAATGAGGGGGAGCCATCAGCCAGGCATGTTGATGTTGTTTACTGGGTGGGCACAATGAGCTCCCTAATCCCCCAGCATGCAACACTCACTCTCCAAAAGGTCCGCTGCCGTTACTGACACAGCAGATTGAGGACACATCATCACACACAATCCTGCCTTTGTTCATTTGACAGCAATCTGAAGAGATTAAGACCGACATAGAAATGTTCATTTAATCCCGGATGATTTCGCTGAGCGCCGGCGGCTAAATGTGGAAATTAAACAAAAGGTATCGGAGGTTCCTGCGGTTACGGGACTGTAAATAACCTGAAACGACTGCACCATAGTCTCAATATTTACGTAGGAGGAGGCCTTGGTGATACAGTAGGTAGGTAGAGATGAAGGGAGACATTGAAAGAAAGGAGAGAGGAGATCCGCACACACCGTTTTAAAAGCTCCCAAAATTATTCATTACGTTTTCTGAAAAAACCTATGTTTCCATGTCAGTCATTCTCAAACTATTTCATGTCAAGGACCCCCAAGATTATTATGTAATTGGCCGCCGACCCCCCATCTGAAAATATGTTGTTCCAGGGACCTCCCCCCAGAAGCAAAGATTTGAGATGAAAACGTTGGCTCTGAAAGAATATATATTCAAAGCTTTGCACTACATTTTCACGATATTTCAAAAATAGCAGACCTACAAGCTCGTAGCGCGGCACTCGGTGCCGCGCTACGAGCTTGTAGAGCTGCTATTTTTCAATAGCTAAACATGATACTGAAAACACCAAAAGGGGTTCCCGCCCAAAATGGGTTCATAACAGAGCGGACAAAGCAACAACGTTTCGGCCTAACCGGCCTTCGTCAGGTATACTGAAACTAACGTCAAAGTGCTGGTATATAATAGGGCTGGTATATATATATATATATTTCTCCTTTCTCAGTCATTTTTTTCGGATCCTGCATGAGCGTGCACCTCTTGAACAGACATTGAACGAACACAATATTGTTTAGTCAAGTCAAGTCAACTGTATTCGTAAAGCACGCTTAAAAGAAAACAACAGTGGAAGTGCTGCACTAGCACATGACAAAAAAAACATACGACGACACATAATAAAATAGTTATAAACCAAGAACAATGGAATGGGGGACATCATTTTAAGAGGCACAAGCAAAGAGTCCAAGCTTTTTTACTCCATGGAGACAGTGGGACATTAGTTTAACCTATTTTGGGGCGGGAACCCCTTTTGGTGTCAGCATTATGTTATGCTTTAGCTATTGAAAAATAGCAGACCTACAAGCTCATAGCGCGCCACCGAGTGGCGCGCTACGAGCTTGTAGGTCTGCTATTTTTGAAAAATCGAAGAACGACTGACATAGAAACATAGCTTTTTCAGAAAACTGTCAGGATGTAGAAGACATTTTTAGAATCTGATCTCAGGTCAAAATGGGTTAAAAAAAGGCCTGAGAGAACATGTCTTTAGTGTGGGTTTAAAACAAGACAAAGAGAGAACGTTTTGGCACCGCGACCGAAAAGGAACGGACGCCTTTTTTTTTAGCTTCAGTCGTGTGCATGCTCGCAACCTTTTAGCTTCAGCCGTGTGCATGCTCGCAACCTTTTAGCTTCAGCCGTGTGCATGCTCGCAACCTTTTAGCTTCAGCCGTGTGCATGCTCGCAACCTTTTAGCTTCAGCCGTGTGCATGCTCGCAACCTTTTAGCTTCAGCCGTGTGCATGCTCGCAACCTTTTAAAGCATCTGGTGGTGGTCAGGCCAGCTAACATTTTGTTTTAAGGATTACCTTTTGCATGGGCTGAAACGTGTCTGTGTATATTCATAATGACAGTTGGACAACGGGTCTGGTCACTAAGTGGTTTCCGTGTCCTCCCGTGACCCTCGGTCCAGCCATGACATCTGTCACTCCACTCCACGCATGATCAGCGTGACGGTCATTTGTTCCTCTCAGGACTTGCTGACCCATCCTCTCCTTCCAGGCCCTCCTTAATAATTCAGTAAATACTGCCAGGGGTGGGGGGGGGGGGGGGGGGGCACTACCGTGGGTCTTTTAGGTCAGGACACCAGATGGACAGCCTGGTTAGAGTGGGATCATGGTTAAGTGTTAGTAAAAAAAACACCCATTCACTGATAAGATTCACCTTTTTTTTTTTATCCCATTAATTAAGGGCCAACGTTAGCATTTATAACAATGACTACAGAAGAATCATTCACCTTTGTCTTTGTTATACAGTAGTTGACTGTGCCATTCACTTGCATTAGAATGGAAATGAAATGCCTCTAAATGAGGGCATACAGTAGTTGTTGTTTTGTTTTTTTTACAGCTTTGCTGCACAGACTTTTACTTTCAAACATCAACTAATGATGACTGCCATTACAGCATTTAACCCATTTTTACCTGAGATCAGATTCTAAAAATGTCTTCTACATCCTGACAGTTTTCTGAAAAAGCTATGTTTCTATGTCAGTCGTTCTTCGATTTTTCAAAAATAGCAGACCTACAAGCTCGTAGCGCGCCACTCGGTGGCGCGCTATGAGCTTGTAGATCTGCTATTTTTCAATAGCGAAAGCATAACATAATGCTAACACCAAAAGGGATTCCCGCCCGAAATGGGTTAAGTGAAGATCCACTTGTAAGGTGTAATTTCTGTGATTGGCCTCGGTTCTTCTGGACCGTGGTATGTGTGATAGCATTGACCATGCATTCATGAAATCAACCGGAGTGACAGTCGAAGTTCCAAACGGTTATTACGTTTTGTTTCGTTTTTTGCAGAGAAGAGGACGGAATGAAATCTTCACCAGCCAGTCTAGAGTAAACTAACCTTGCCTTAGCCTTATACCAGTCTTATTATTGTTCTCTGCTTATTATCCGGTCTCACTTCTTGGCCACTGGAAAAGTCCCTTCTTAATATCCAGACATTCTTATCTTCTTATTATCCTCTGTTGTTGAATGTTGACTAAAGGATTGTTGCTGCAACACCAAACTCCAGTGTCTCTCGGACAACTACTGTAGTAACCAGACCATATTATATAACTCTGCTGAACAGCTGGAAAGAGGGAACAACCTTATGTTGCTCCTAGGGATGGAGAGGGGGGGGGGGGGGGGGGGAGTCCCATATATAGGTTTACACAACAGTGTCTTAAGAAGAGGCTCTTTTTTGCCAGGTGCTTAAGAAGCGCCTGGACTACATTTTGCTAACGACTGTAAAGGCGACCGTAGTGGACACTTTTTGTAGATATGTTTTTACTTTATTGAGTCAATCACATGTACAAATCCTTGTTACAAATACATTTTCTTTTCACATTTGTTTCTCACATGTTTCATGTCACTGTTGTTAGCTGACTTTGACCCATTTCTTTTTCTTTTTTTTGTGCATACATACAGACAACTACATCCCTTCACCTATTTCAAAACACAAGAAAACACAAGGAAATTAAAAGAAAAAGAGAAAAAAAGAAGAGGGTAGGCCCATGTTAGACTAAAAACTTTTTTATTGATGATGAAAGTCGTCGGACAGGAAATGGGGAGAGAGATGGGGGGGGGAAGGGGGGGACACGCGGAAAAGGCCGTCGTGATCGGGAGTCGAACCCGCGGCAGCGCCGTCAGGCTGGCTCAGCAGCCTATAGGTGCCCAGACGGTTGAGCTATAACCGTCCGGGCCACTTACCCATAGAACCCATAGTCTGAACGGTATAAAAACCCATACCCTGAACGCCGCACCGCAAGAGCGAGTGGCAACAGAAGCTAATGCTACGAGCTAAACTGGAGCTACAGGAAAGCCACGACAAAACACTGTGAGTGAACCAACAAAAGAACGTCGGAAAACAAATGAAAACGGGGGCGCTGCCTACGAGAGCTTGTTGCACCTGGCACTCGTTATGACGTCATTCTTGTTGTTTTTTTTACAATGGTTACATCTGCACTGACCTGGGATGGTCTCACTCAATAATAATAATGTCCAAGAACAATGGGTTGGAGTGCCAGTCTGCTTTGTAAACTATGGGGGGGGGGATGGGGGATGGGGCCATTAGGTAACAAGACAACTCACCCCTTTTCTGTTTTCCTCCCGGAATTTTCCCCAGTGAGGGGTGGGAGAGGCTGGACAGCTAGACTTTGAATTTCTCTAACTATAAACTTTCACGACAGCAGACAGCCTAAGTACAAATATATTTATGAAAAGCTACTACAGTGAAGTCTGTTCACAGAAGTTGTTGTAGGCTATGTGGGGATTATATGACGAGGTACCATTTGAGTGGGAAAAAGCTTACATATACTAAATAATACTAAATTGTTTATAGGGTCAATATAAGTAAAATAATATAGCCTTTCCACAGGAGTATCTTTTTATATTTTTCCAAAAAGAATACAAACAGCCAATAGCATATTACAAAGTTATCCCCCTCACTGGGGGAAATTCCGGGAGGAAAAACGGGCAAGCACCGGGGTGAGTTGTCCAGTATTCGGCCATTATACCCTCCAACCATGCCTGGAACATTACTACACTTCACTGACCAGAGCTGAGGAGGGGGGGGGGGGGGGGGGGGTGACAAAGAGCACACACACAACAACTCTCCCCTAAAGAGAGAGAGAGAGAGAGAGAGAGAGCTATGTATTGTGCCACCCCTTAGGGATGCACACACAGATCTGACACACCAAAGGTCCGACATATATTCCTAATAAACCCCAGGAAATTACATCTGGCGACAGAAGATCACAGGATCTACTGAATGTGAAGGTAGCCTACTGGGGGAAGGCTTATACTGTGTGTTATTTATACATGTTAGTTTGACACATTCAATAGATCTTTGTGATCTTTTGTGGCCAGATGTAATTTCTTGGGGTCTAGTAGGACTATAGTAAGTGATAAAAAAAGAAATCGCCATAACATTTGGTAAAAAAATACATATTTAGCCCCATGCTCGAATGCCCCCGCCCCCCTGTCAAAAACTGCTAAAATCCCTAAAACGAAAGAAAGTAGCAAATGAAAGAAAATTAACACTCACCTTTTAGTTTCTCTAATAACAACCTAAAACATGAACCTTGGTTGAAAAAAACTAAAGTTGTCCTTAAAGGAAATCGCCCGTCGCTCCCCGACATGCGTTGGTCCGACATGCGTTGCACTGTGCTTGCATGCGGTTAGGGTTAGGTTAGGGGTTTGAGGTTAGGTCTAATGACTGTCGGACCAATAGCATGTCGGAACTACAAGCCTGTACCCACCCCCTTAACCCTTATCCCTAAACCAATTTTGCCATTTTTTAAGAGGTGGCGCAAGAGTAGGGCCCTATTTGCAAAACGTAATGAAAGCACCCTTGATGATGGATGCGTATTTATACTCAGAGTTAAAAAATTAACACTCTTAATTTGTAATAGCGTCTTTCCAGGAACAGCAACAACTACACCCGGCCAAAGAGTTCGGAACGGGGAGATCAAACTTGCAGTTTAGCTTTCAGTATAATAACAAGCAACAACTAATCGTAATCGTAATAATAATGTGGTCAGGACTGGAGCGACGTGCCAATGTGATGGATTAGTCACCGTCAGCAGGACGAAAAAGAGACGTTATCGGCCTCTAGCTCGCAGCAGCAGCAGCCCGAAGGAAGGGAAAATAGCTCAGATGGGGGAGTTCAAATGACACCACGGAAGAAAAAGAAAGACGTCGGGGAGAGAGGTGGAGATGATACGATGACAGCCTTTTCTTTATGTCGCCGCTACAAACATGCAGCGCAGTGTTGTTTTTGGCAGCAAATTTTGATTTTAGTTTTAGTCACAGTCTTTTGAATAGTTTATTTAGTTTTAGTCACATTTTAGTCACCTGGAATGAGTGTTAGTCTAGTTTTAGTCGACTAAAGTGTATTTTGGCGGGCCTTGATGCCGTCGCAACGACAGATTTTACACTTGCTGAAAATAGTTGTGAGCTTGTAGATCCGCTATTTTCAGCATGCAACAAAGTGTAAAAAAAAAAACTGTACTTAACCCATTTTGGGCGGGAACCCCTTTTGGTGTTAGCATTATGTTATGCTTTAGCTATTGAAAAATAGCAGATCTACAAGCTCATAGCGCGCCACCGAGTGGCGCGCTATGAGCTTGTAGATCTGCTATTTTTGATAAATCGAAGAACGACTGACATAGAAACATAGCTTTTTCAGAAAACTATCAGGATGTAGAAGACATTTTTAGAATCTGATCTCAGGTCAAAGAATGGGTTAAGTACAGTACTTAGTTACGTTCCACCACCGTTCTAACACTCTCTCCAAACATTCTGTGAGACGGGGCCTATAGTCTGTTGGCTGGAGATGACATGGACCTTTTTATTTAATGGCATTAAGAGTCTGCTTGACAGGAAAGGCTGTTGTTTTAAATATAGATCCTTTCTTTTTCCTCGCTTTGTGTTCACCTCACTCCCTGAGCTTGGCACAAACATGACGGCGAGCAGCGGGGCCATCTGGAATTCTACCGTGCTCTTTATTCGGGTCGTTTTGTAAACAAGAAAAGTCTTTTCAGGGCCTTTAACCCATTTCGGGCGGGAACCCCCTTTTGGTGTTTTAAGCATTCTGTTCTACTTTAGCTATTGAAAAATAGCAGATCTACAAGCTCATAGCGCGCCACAGAGTGGCGCGCTACGAGCTTGTAGGTCTGCTATTTTTGAAAAGTCATGAAAGTGTGGTGCAAATCTTTGAATGTATATTCTTTCAGAGCGAACGTTTTTAACTCAAATCTTTGCTTCTGGGAGGGGGGTCCCTGGAACAACATATTTTCAGATGGGGGTCGGTGGCCAATTACATATATTGTTGTGGGTCCTTGACATGAAAATGTTTGAGAACGACTGACATAGAAACATGAGGTTTTTCAGAAAACTGTCAGGATTTAGAAGGTATTTGTAGAATCGGTCTCGGTCAAAATGGGTTAAACGCGAGCAGACCCCACCGCCATCGTCGCGCGCGGCCCGCTCTTAGATGTTAGCGGACACAGTGTCGCCACACACACGGATACCCATGGCAACCTGGCACCGTGTCCAGACAGGAATTAAAGTAGAGGGGGGGGGGGGGGGGGGGGGGGGGGGGGGACTAACAGAGGTCTAGTCAGGCGCCGTTGTCTAACCAGGTTTTGTGAGAGAGAAACAGGCAACCATTTATTGTCGAATGTTGTTTTAGAGTTGTTCATTTTCATGTCAAGGACCCCCGATATTTGAAAGCTACTTTACAGAAAAACAAGCCCCGATTAAGCTTATAATAAGCAGACTTGGCGACGTCGCTGCCCACTTTTCAGCGACTTGTCAGTGCACACGATACAGAGATATTCACGTTTAAGTATATTGAGTGGTTGGTATTAAAGATGGGTCTTAAATTGCAGATGCAAATGCATCTCAAAATCTGCACACACTACATTAACGGTGCAGTTTAATGTCATGCCCAGGACGCAGGCACGCACACACACACACACGCACGCACGCACGCACGCACGCACGCACACACACACAGGCCTTATCTGCATTACAAGGAGTACGAGTGCTCTGAAAGTGCAAAAAGTTACAGAGAGTGCTTCCTTTCTTACACATTTCAGAGTTAATACGAGCACAGTCTACTCTTCTTAAACGTCTGTGTTTTTTTAACCTCTTACTTAACTCTCTTGTTTGTCTCTCTTCCCCCTCCCCTCCTCTCCCCCCCCCCTCCCTTCTTCTTCTTCCCCTCCCTCCAACGTGCGGCGCTCTGTTGCGTCGTCGTCGTCGTCCCGCCTACCACGACCCCGCCCCCCCTTTAACAACGTCCATCAGCCAATGGCACGGGCTCCAGCAGCCAGCTGTCCACCCCGATTTCCAAGCATTCCCCCCCGTCCTCCACCCCGTCCAGCCCGGGCCTCAACCGCAAGCAGAAGGTAGTACCTATACTGGTGACCCCCCTCAACCCCACCCCCATATCCCAATCCCACACCCTCCTATACTCCCCACGCACACCCCTTCCTCATCCTCCTCCTCCTCCTCCTCCTCACCTCACCTCACCACTCCATTCCATCCATCTCTGTCATCCTCGTCGTCTCCTGTTCAACCCCGTGGTATTCACCTGCTGTACCTGCGTGGGCCACCGGGGGACTAGCCTCGGAAACCCAGGTGTTTTTATTTCCAGGGAGAAGGGAGAAAAAAAAAAGTCTGGGGCCGAGTCCACTTCAATTCGGCATACAGTAGCGCAAACGTCGTTCACTCTCTGCTGATTTCTGATCGTCTGCGCCTTTGTTAAACTGATGCACACACGTACACTCACACAGACACAATTAATTAGTCTCATGTCGCGCAGCTGCGCCTGTTTTCTCCCGGCGGATCCTGCCGGGAGCTGCCTATGCCATAGAAAGCATAGGTGAGTTCCAGTCTACCGGGGGACTTCAAGGGCCACCTTGATCCGGCCCTATACATGTCCTGCCAAAAGAAAACAAAAAAGGTGGCTCAAGAGGTATAGAATGGGAAGGTTCCAGGTTCGAAAGCACTTTACTTTAACACCTAGAACGTACCGGGCGTATTTGTAACCATTAAATCAGGACGTCCAGCGATTTGTTTCTTCAGGGCCTATTTCAAGGTTGCTCCGCACCATTTGGGAAGTAGCTTGAAGTAGCTAGATGTAGCCAAAACACCCCCGAAGGGGATCGACAACAACGGGAAGTATGATTACTTCTCAACGCGACAAGCGACGGGACCGCGATGATGGGCCGTCAAAAACATAATATTTGGTCAGAATTGGACGGATTGATTTAGATCAAGAGTTATTCACGTTCACCTCTCATCCACTAAAATGGATGGGGGACCACTTTGGACGACGTTCCAACCGGAAATGACATCGAATGTTGCTCAATCGAGGCTCCCAGCCTGTGGGGCGGTGCACTCGGTTATGATATCATTAACCCATTTTGGGCGGGAACCCCTTTTGGTGTTAGCATTATGTTATGCTTTAGCTATTGAAAAATAGCAGATCTACAAGCTCATAGCGCACCACCGAGTGGCGCGCTACGAGCTTGTAGGTCTGCTATTTTTGAAAAATCGAAGAACGACTGACATAGACATCGCCCCCAAGGAAATGACGTTGATGCTTTACAAATCCGTTTACATTCTCCGCGAATGAAACAAGTGTTGTGATTGGTCGGGAAAAATATCGTATCCGGGGGAAAATACATCTGACGGATGTTCCTGGACGATACATCATGCCGATAGCTTCTCTGCCTTACGTTGTGACCATGGGCTTTTCTTTTTCGCAGATAAGTAAGCGGGGGACCGAGGCTACTGTCCCAACAAGCAGGATTATTTGATAGGACGGAGACCTCCGTTTTTATGAGTGTTTTAATTGTGCGTTTGGGTTCTATAAAGTTTCTAAGTGTGTTTTCTCTCTTCATGCAGGATCTGTACCTGCCCTTATCTCTGGATGATGACGACTCTCTGGGAGAATCCATGTAGACTCTGCTCTGCGGCTGCAGACTGCCTCCGCTGTTTGGCCTGACACACACACACACACACACACACACACGCGCGCGCGCGCGCGCGCACACACACACACACACACACACACACACGCACACACACACACACGCCGAGGTGGTGTGTCGTTGCCCCCGCTGCTTTCCACCTTCACTGACAGTGCCACCTAGTGTCCAGGAGGACCGATCTCTCTCTCTTTATCTCTCTCTCTGTTGTTGTCGAGGCCTTGGCTATACCAACAACAGGGCTAACTGTATAATGTGACTCTTCTTTGCTGCCTGAGAATTATCCAATCGATTCAAGCAAATAATATATATACGGTGCAGTTCTTCAAAGCAATGTTGCAAGAAAGGTTAGGCAATGAGCCTAAAGTGGGGTTTTTTGGAAGCCGAAGCGGAGCAGACCGATTACTAATAAGCTGTTCTCTCCTTATGTACAAATACGACATTGATTATTATTATTATTTTGTTCTATAGAATGAGCCTATAGCATAATTCCGAGCAGCAAATGGAACTTTCTCTAGGGGTGTATTATTATTATTATTATTATTAGTCAAACTTTTGACTGAAATGGGGTTTTGTTTTTTTAAAAACACTATTATCTTCTCTGTGTCCTCCTGTCTTACCGATCCTAGGTTTTTTTTAAAAAAGGTGTGAAGGTATAACAGCGAGTTTTTTTTGTTTTTCAAAGAGGAGGAGGAGGAGGGACCGCTAAGCCGGAGGTGAAAGACGGCCGCTCGGTCGGCCTGTCTCACTCTCTCTCTCTCTCTCTCTCTCTGCTTGTAAATACTGTGCATAGCTGTCATAAACATCCCCCGCCCCCCTCGTCTAATACTGTCCATAACTGTGCTTCAAGAATGTCCGTTTAGTACCATAATATGTCCGTATGCCCAGCGTTCGCTCATCAGTAATTATGGTTCAAAATGAACGACAAACGGAAGCGGCGGCGCCACTCGCTGAGTGCAGGTTTTTTCTGCGCTTCCTCGCGTCGGAATCGAGCCCAACAGTTCTACGGTAGAGCGCCCCCGAAATGCACCGTTTAACCACTTACATGTAAGCCCTATTTATATATATAATATATATACACTCTGTTGACCGGAGTCTCCCAGGGTGCTGTACTAGGGGCCCCTCCTGTTTTTTCTAGCTGTCCGCCGAAAATTGACGACCCATAAAGCTCACAAGCTTTTGTTTTTTCTCCGCCGAATGTTTTGGGACGCTATATGGATTCAAATTGTTAGCATAACGAGCCTCCATGGCAATTAACTCCAGCTCAAGATGCATTCCTTTGTCGGTGATGGGGGCGTCTGAAACAATAATACTCAATTTAAGGGGGCCTTCAACTACAGTGGGATCCCATATCTTTGTTCCTCAGTCTCAAACTGATCTTTATCAGGACCCAGAGGTACCTCTGTTAGACACACCCACAGACCAACCCCCAGATTCTCAGCCACACCCAAAAGGTTGTTACTTACTTATTAATAAGATGCTCCCATCTGAGTGAAAATCTATAAAGTGTCACTTCAAAACTATCGTTAAATGACGGTATAAACCGATGACTTCAGCTGACTTTAAACCAAACCGTGCCGCGACGAGCCTGACGCGGTTTGGATGAATTCACCGGGTGGATTATGTAGGGCGCGTCCTTCATTTTGATCCTATTACATTTACTGTATAATGGGGCTATATGTGGTATACTGTATGTGTATACTGTATACCATTAAGATTTTTTATTTCATTTTTTCTCATGAATTGCAGCGCATGGTAGTGATGAATGATAATGAAATCATGGGCATGTACAAAGCAGAATTGGGGAGACGTTTTTTTTTTTTTTTAAATGGGTGTCCAAAATAACCAAAGTGAAACGATTAGACCGTTTTATGAAAAGCGAAGCAAAACAAACAAACACAAAAAACAATGATGAATGGGTGAAAAATGTATTCGATAGGGATATTCCTTCATGCTCTCCTTTCAAAAGTGATTTTATAGAGGTGACCGTAGCAGAGGTTTTTTTATATTTAGCACTGATGTTTTTTGGAAGACAAATTGAAGCCAAAGTATGTTTTGGACTAAGGAATTATAGAAATGGGGGGGGGGGGGGGGGAGTATATAATGATATTATTTCTAAGGGTCGGTCAGTTAGGTCAGGAGAAGGCCAAATGGGGGGTATTAGGCTATGCATGATGCTTTTAAACTAATCAAAAAATAGTGCCAGACTGTTTTGTTTCTGGTCATTTAGAGTCTCAACAACGTAGCAGAGCTTATCATCCTTTGCATGGCTTAAAATAAAGATTTTCACAATTTTCAGATTTTTTCAGATTGACAGTGATAGAATAATAATAATAATAACAAAAAAAAAGCTGTCTGAATCTTTGTAAAGTCTTGTAAAAAAAATTGTTTCAAATCATATTAAAGGGGTAGTTCTGTTTTGGGTTTTCTTTTTTAAATATTTGAATTTGATATCGCACTTTTAAATCAAAGAGAGCAATACGGTAATACGCCACTGGAAGCTTGTTAGCTAATTGTTAATTGTTTACGGCTGAGGAAATTATTTTAACGATAACAACAAACCCGAACTATCCCTTTAAGGCTAAACCCATCTAAAGATATTCACCAGATGTATCGTCGTCATCGCCACCTCGTCTCCACACATGTGCAGCTTTAAGCCTCGACGATGCTCCGTCGCGCGACGTTGTCGTCACGCGACGATAGCGTGAATCGGGGCTTCGTATGGACGTATTTAATTAACCACTAGGAGTCCCTCTTGAGTCTTTTTCTGTTCGCGCTGGAAAGCCTTCGCCGAGAATAGACGATTCTGGGACGCGTTCGTCGCGAGCTTCGCGTCGAGCTGCCGTTTCCTGCGAAAGTGTTGCGATACGGATGCTGGGGTTCAAGTGGTTCGTTAATTCCAACTCACTGCTACCTTTTGCCTTCATGTGTTTATGTCTCTGTGGGAAACAAGGCTTCTCCTCGGAATGGGCTCTATATGCACACGTCACGCCAACTTGGGCCCCCTTCCCTACTTCCTTCAGGTGTTACAGATGATACTAATGAAGTCTCTGTTCCATTGTGGTCAAACAGAGTCAGGGTGCTGCTATATTGTTGCATGTTGGCTCACTGGAAACACTCTGCTACACCAGTGGGTCTCAAAGTGTCCTTGAGTGGGTTCGTCCAAAACTCCAAATGGCCCCGTACCGGTCTGTAACTCTGAGAGTTATGGGCATCCTTGAAATTAAAACGTTTGAAAACCACTCCACACTAAATGGAGCAGAGCCTTAATCAGTATCATCGCTAACACCTGTGAAGGAAGTAGGAAGAGTTATTCTGTGTGCATATAGAGCAGGGAAATGAAGCCGCTTCCAATTGGACAAATAAAGACAAGGAAAGCACCAAATCAATCAGGGTTCTCTGTATACAACTCTGCATCAGCCACTCTGTACTGTGTCATGGTTAGATCCGTTAGCTAGTTAGCTCATTTGGACACAAATACACGTTCATGAGAAAACCTGACACTTGTAGTTTGGAAATACACTCCGAGAGTATATGCTCTCTGGCCGGCTTGGGACGGATTTGACCAAACGTCGACATGTAACTCGCGTGCGTCCCCCTCTGTAGTCAACATGTGACCACGCGGGTACCCTCGCGGAGTCACGTGTTGACTACGGGGGGGACACAATTTACGACGCTGTCCCTATCGGCACATTATCTCAACACCGCTCTCGTGACTCGAGTCCACTTTAGACGGCATGCCTCCGGCATTTAAACTGTTTTTTTTTTACGTCTTGGGTTTGAGAACGGCACTTCCACACATCTCTGGAGTGTGGATAGTGTGGTGACCGGGGACGTCGTCCGACGACCACCTGTCCCTTCCCGTGAAACTTTTGGTCCCAAAACGTCACACTATAAAGGCCGTTTTGCGGGAGCGAGAGTGTGTTGCACAGACAGACACTGACCACCGCTCAGCTCAGACAATGTCAACGTTAGTTATACTGAGCTATCTCCTCTGACCGTTCCTACAGCGACTCGATATCAGAGAACACGCACGCTACGGCGTCACAACCAGAGCGAGCGCGTGCTCTCGGAAAGGGTGCGTGTGTTTGGTTCCGACGTACTAACAGGCATTAGTCCGACACGCCTACCCCGAACCTCACACAGGGAAGCCACGGGCCAGTCTTAACCGGATGTTACAGTACTGTTGCATGTCGGGAATGTTATGCGCCGCCTCTCGGGAGCTCGGGAGCAAAACAATGCTCAGGGAGTATTTCCGGACGCAGCCTCTTAGAATGTTCTAGAATAAAGTATCAAACCGATGATAGATTCTGCCGCTCATGACTTCACACCGATTCCGTCCGCTAAAAGTTGGACCGTAATAATATACTATAATAAAATAATCAACTGCCATCCACAAAGTCTGCCAATGACATCCCTTGAAACTGCAGGGAGCACTGTGGTGCCTGGCGGCACAACACAGCTGGTGTCAATCAAACTGTCAGGACAAAACACTCACCTTCCAGGAATAACTTTTATACAAAAATAAGGAGAGCATTTGTAGTAGGTTTTGTTTTTAAAAGAAAAGGGTCATTCTGTATAATCTCACCAGCCGTTTATTACCTTTGTCTCTTACCGCCCCACCCGAATTTTCTACCGCTTATAAAACAAAAGAAAAAAAAAGAAAAAACATGCTCTCGGTAAATGTCCGTCGTTTTGTGTGAATCCGCCACCGCCATCTAACATGGGAGGTGTTACTTTAAATCACCTACAGTGGTGCCTTTTGTTTTTGCTTTCTTTTTAGATTGCCGTCTTTTTTTTATATGAAACAAATACTAAATGGGGAAAACTTTAAAGACACGCGTTCTTTGTTAACAAACTTGTTTGTAAAAAAAATAAAAAAAAAATAGAACATTTTCAAATGTTTTGAATGAGGAGAGCCCCCCCCCCCTCCCCCGCCGCACACTTTTATTTTGTAGAGGTACAGGGCTTTTATCTTGGTGTAAATCTGATTTCCTGTTCTCTTTACATAAGTGCACACGTTTTCTGGTTGAACGAAGGACTTTTTTTTCCCTTGGAACTTTTGCATTGTACTTTCAGTGGTGTTTTTACGATGTCACAGTGGCTTGTTTCAGTGCTCCATCCTGTGTATTAACTGGTATCCTTTTTGCAATTAAAACGGTTGTATTTCAACTCTCTCTCCTTTTGAATGGTTTCCAATAATGTGTGTGCCTCCATTTTGTCGTTCACTCGCAGTCGGACAAACACTTCTTTATAGGTGTCTTTGTTTATTCACAACACAAACCATCCCAGCGACATTTTCATGCTCCCATTAATTCCAATTATACAACAGGTCGTTTCGAGGAAGAAATCTAGATTGGTTGAAACGGCCTTCTAGCCGTGGTTCAAACGAGCACCACTCCACACCTAATCAAAACAAAGAATTCAGCTGCTCTGTTTTCCCAGAGCGCAGCAAACTCGGTGGCTATAGCTAGCTAGTTCCTTGGGACATTTGTGGTCGTAGTTTTCCAGCGATGTTCTTAGTTTTAAGGGCAACTGTTGTATAATTGCAATATTACACTCGAGGGTGTGGTTTAACGTGATTATTGCCACTTCAGTGATAAACCACACCCTCGTGTAATATTGCTTAATTATTGTCGTTCTTTATTTTACCCAGGGTAGTAGCTGAGCACAAGTGCTCATTTCCAGCAACGCCCTGCACATGGAAACACACAGACACACATATTAAAACCTGGGAGCTGGCCAGTACAACCACAGTCTGATACTGTTGTACTGGGAGCTGACCAGTGCAACCACAGCTGACCAGTTCAACCACAGTCTGATACTGTTGTACTGGGAGCTGACCAGTACAACCACAGCTGACCAGTTCAACCACAGTCTGATACTGTTGTACTGGGAGCTGACCAGTACAACCACAGTCTGATACCGTTGTACTATGGGAGCTGACCAGTACAACCACAGTCTGATACTGTTGTACTGGGAGCTGACCAGTACAACCACAGTCTGATACTGTTGTACTGGGAGCTGACCGGTACAACCACAGTCTGATACTGTTGTACTGGGAGCTGACCGGTACAACCACAGTCTGATACTGTTGTACTGGGAGCTGACCGGTACAACCACAGTCTGATACTGTTGTACTGGGAGCTGACCGGTACAACCACAGTCTGATACTGTTGTACTGGGAGCTGACCGGTACAACCACAGTCTGATACTGTTGTACTGGGAGCTGACCGGTACAACCACAGTCTGATACTGTTGTACTGGGAGCTGACCGGTACAACCACAGTCTGATACTGTTGTACTGGGAGCTGACCAGTTCAACCACAGTCTGATACTGTTGTACTGGGAGCTGACCAGTACAACCACAGTCTGATACTGTTGTACTGGGAGCTGACCAGTGCAACCACAGTCTGATACTGTAGTACTGGGAGCTGACCAGTTCAACCACAGTCTGATACTGTTGTAGTTGTACTGGGAGCTGACCGGTACAACCACAGTCTGATACTGTTGTACTGGGAGCTGACCAGTACAACCACAGTCTGATACTGTTGTACTGGGAGCTGACCGGTGCAACCACAGTCTGATACTGTTGTACTGGGAGCTGACCAGTACAACCACAGTCTGATACTGTTGTACTGGGAGCTGACCAGTACAACCACAGTCTGATACTGTTGTAGTGGGAGCTGACCAGTTCAACCACAGTCTGATACTGTTGTACTGGGAGCTGACCGGTACAACCACAGTCTGATACTGTTGTACTGGGAGCTGACCCGTTCAACCACAGTCTGATACTGTTGTACTGGGAGCTGACCAGTACAACCACAGTCTGATACTGTTGTACTGGGAGCTGACCAGTGCAACCACAGCTGACCAGTTCAACCACAGTCTGATACTGTTGTACTGGGAGCTGACCAGTACAACCACAGTCTGATACCGTTGTACTATGGGAGCTGACCGGTACAACCACAGTCTGATACTGTTGTACTGGGAGCTGACCAGTACAACCACAGTCTGATACCGTTGTACTATGGGAGCTGACCGGTACAACCACAGTCTGATACTGTTGTACTGGGAGCTGACCAGTTCAACCACAGTCTGATACTGTTGTACTGGGAGCTGACCAGTACAACCACAGTCTGATACTGTTGTGTACTGGGAGCTGACCGGTACAACCACAGTCTGATACTGTTGTACTGGGAGCTGACCGGTACAACCACAGTCTGATACTGTTGTACTGGGAGCTGACCAGTACAACCACAGTCTGATACTGTTGTACTGGGAGCTGACCAGTACAACCACAGTCTGATACTGTTGTACTGGGAGCTGACCGGTACAACCACAGTCTGATACTGTTGTACTGGGAGCTGACCAGTTCAACCATAGTCTGATACTGATGTACTGGGAGCTGACCAGTACAACCACAGTCTGATACTGTTGTACTGGGAGCTGACCAGTTCAACCATAGTCTGATACTGATGTACTGGGAGCAGTCTGATACTGTTGTACTGGGAGCTGACCAGTACAACCACAGTCTGATACTGTTGGCCACTAAGCAGCTCCACTGGAGCGGTTGGGGGTTCAGTACCTTGCTGAAGGGCACTTCAGTGGTGTTGGGTGACCTTCCGGTCCAGGGAATCTAACCGGCAGCAACCTTCCGACAACAAGGACGTCCCTCTATCCTTTAGGCCACCGCTGTCCACTGCCCCAAATGAACTGATGTGTGAGTAGAATGTGAGAAACAGACAGTTTTCCTGATTCTCACAAGAGATAAACGGTTTTTATGTTTATGGGTAAAAAAAACCTGCCAAAATGGCGTACTAAAACTGAGGACTAGGACACAACCTGAAACATTAAAAACAACAGCAAAGAGAACAGAACCTAGAAACCAGCACAGAGAACAAGAACACAGTCTTTATAGTGTCGTCTGGGCTCATCAGCGAGAGCAGGCTCAGCTGGCAACCAGTCCACAGCTGAGTACATTCAGAGCAATCAGGGAGTAGAGGGGGAGGAGGAGAGCACGGAGGGGAGGAGAGGTGGGCAGAACCAGGGAAAATACACAGGGCATTTCTCAAAACTCAACCGCTATTTTTGAGTTTGGAAGCACTCCTTTTCAATAAAGCAATGTCCTGCTACCTCCTGCGTTATGTGCAAATTCAAAACAGGTGGTAGTATAGCCTACGCAGGGCAGTTGAAAGTGATTTCTAACGAGCACTTCCAAACTGCAACACTTAGAAAGTGCAAGGACAGAAAGTGGCTCATAATATGTCTGCAGTGGATTTTTTATGAAACAAACTCTTTGAGGATAGAAAGAGGATAATTCAAGCTTTTCGTACAGTTGCAATGTTGGTGCACCTTTGCCAAGTTTAGGAATCTATATTTTTGCCCAGCAATGTGATCCCTGACTGGGTCCGAGCACAGAAATAGCGTTATAGCGTTTGTTCAACACCAAGTGTTACTGTTGCGCAGCCTAACACACGCACGCATGCACACACACACACACACACACACACACACACACACATTTTTTGAGGGGCTCTATTTAGAGGTCTAATGTTTGTTTTTCCTTAAACAAACAACAAAAACTCCATTGACATGGACAGAGTTTAATGTTTGTTTTGTCCATGTTTGTTTTGTCTCATAATTACGTAATAAAATATGCATATTATTATAGCGCAACTCACTTCACACAGGTGTGATTTTTGAGTGGTGTAAACCACTCCTACGACTGGCTTTGTTAGTTTACGTGTCTGTCTGTCTGTTCGTACCAAAAAATGAGCATGGTGCATTGTGATTGGGCCGGAATGAGACATTACGTCACTGACATTACGTCAGTGACCACAGTTGATCAGTCTATATAACCTTACACCACTCAGTTCACACGGGTGTGATTTTTTTTATATCTATGCACTGGACAGTCAAATAGTCTCAACAGAGGGCATACTGGACAGTCCAGGGCATAAATGACCTGGGACTGGGAGGTCACACAGCCGACACAGGGCTAACCTAGAAACCAAACAAATCAAGGTCCCTGTGGAGATTGTGTCTGGCTGGCAGTGGCACTCAGTTTGAATGACATTTCACTGAGTCTGTTTGCAACCAGCAGCGATGATAACACACTCTGCCCCTGCACGCAGAGACAGAGATCGTGACAGCAACATATTTTTGGAGCTATAGGCTTACAATTTAAACCCATGAGTCATTTCGACGAGACCGATTCTACAGAATGTCTTCTAATTAAATCAGTTTTCTGAAAAACCTATGTCAGTGGTTCTCAAACAATTTCATGTCAAGGACCCCCAGAATTATATGTATTTGGCCGCCGACCCCCATCTGAAAATATGTGGTTCCAGGGACCTCCCCCAGAAGCAAACATTTGAGTTGAAAATGTTCGCTCTGAAAGAATATATATTCCAAATGTGCGCAACATTTTCACGATTTTTCAAAAATAGCAGAACTACAAGCTCATAGAGCGGCACTCGGTGCCGCGCTATGAGCTTGTAGATCTGCTATTTTTCAATAGCTAAAGTATAACATAATGCTTAAAACACCAAAAGGGGTTCCCGCCCAGAAGAAAAATAGAGTTTAAATAGGGGTTAAAGTTGGAATTACACCAGTTACGGTATACTAGTACTATACAAAAAAAAGCTGATCTACAAGCTCACAACACGTTGTAGATGACTATTTTTGCTTAAAGTTTAGGGATCAAAATGGCAAAAAAAAAAATACATGACATGATTCATAAAATTGCCATCCAAAATGTTGATGTCCTTCCTCTCAAGTAGGCCTATATTAATAGTGATACATACAAACGTGTGTGTACTGTGTATTAATGTAGGCCTAATACACTGGTCAATCCTCAACATTGGCTGAATGTCGCGCAAACCCTCCGAGCTGAGTATAAACCAGACGAGATGACAAACGGAGATACCAAAAATAATAACATCCTTTTGTGTAAAGATCAACCATCGACCATCTTCCATCACCATGGAAACTGCATGGAACTTTCGCTGATCTGTCAGCGGTCTTGGCCCAAACATTTTGACAAGAGGGGTTGAAGATCTACAGGTGCAGTATAAGACTGTGAAGAATTGTAACTGATAATGGGATGAACAATTCTAGCTCATTATTGCTATAGTGAAGGTTACCTTCCATTAATGAGCTTAGGGACTGAGGGAACATATTGGGGCTACCTTACATTCAGTTTGACTGTAAGGTATACATAATGATATTATAGTTTTGCTTCGTTTTCCGTCCTTCATGAATTGTGGTTAAAACTTGGTCTGGTGTCTTGTTGGTTGAGAGTCATTGTGATATTAAAACCACAAAATAACAGTGTACATTGGGGTTCCCCAGAGATACACATATCAAATGTTGGCACTGCGGATTTCAAAAAGTTGTGACTCACACTGTGTTTAACATAATTGTCCTATAGTGTAATTCATCAGAACACTATCTACTACCGCTGGAAGGATGAGGACATCGCATCACTTAAATTGTATGTGAGTTTGCCGCCACCTGCTGGTTATTCTGTGTACTGCAGTGCATATACTTCTAGGAATAATGAGAGAATAACATGAAGGTGATTCCACGGAAGCTGAGATGTAAACATGGCAGCCTAATAACAGTGGTTCTCAGACGTTTTCATGTCAAGGACCCCCCAAAAGGGGTCAGAATAAACGATTAGACTTAGATGGTTATTCGTCTCAACTGCTGCAAGGACGCCCACATTAATTATGTATTTGGCCGCTGACCCCCCCCCCACCCCCCCCCCCCCCCTTTCCATCTGAAAAGTAATTGTGCCAGAGACCCCCATACAAGGTTTGTATGGGGGTTTGTTTAAAAAATATATATATTCCACCATTTTCTGTTTTTCTTTTTTTAATATAGCAGATCTACAAGCTCGCCATTGTCAAACCTTCAAGTTGTTAAACTAATTTTGATGCTATATTAACCCCCTGGAACGCCCTCAGGGACCCCTGACCCCTGACCGGAAGGCAGCATTTTGGAGAATTGCTTTTTTTCCCCCGAAGTCTCCTGAACTTGAACGCAGCATTTTGCGTTGAACTAATTTGTTTCGAAATCCATGTCGTATACACACCGCATCTCCACTAGCTAAAGAGTGCTGGGATGCGCCCCGAAAAAAGCCGATCTACAAGCTCTCTACGCGTCGCAGCGCGACGCGTTGAGAGCTTGTAGATCTGCTATTTTCGCTATTTTTGTCCAAAAGTGCCCCCTTAACGGGATTTCAGCCCCTGCCCTTCTAACACTCTCTGCACGTGCCTGGGTTATAACATACTGTAGGTCTGACAGATCTGTCAGTGAACACAGATCCGCTTTGTGAATGAACTCGTCTCCAAGGCTCCAATGCATGTCCATGTTGTGAATGAACTCGTCTCCAAGGCTCCAATGCATGTCCATGTTGTGAATGAACTCGTCTCCAAGGCTCCAATGCATGTCCTGTTGTGAATGAACTCGTCTCCAAGGCTACAATGCATGTCCATGTTGTGAATGAACTCGTCTCCGAGGCTCCAATGCATGTCCATGTTGTGAATGAACTCGTCTCCGAGGCTCCAATGCATGTCCATGTTGTGAATGAACTCGTCTCCAAGGCTCCAATGCATGTCCATGTTGTGAATGAACTCGTCTCCAAGGCTCCAATGCATGTCCATGTTGTGAATGAACTCGTCTCCAAGGCTCCAATGCATGTCCATGTTGTGAATGAACTCGTCTCCGAGGCTCCAATGCATGTCAAATGGCATTTGGCAGAATAGCCAAATGGCATTGATCACGCCTCCAGGTCTTAAGTTAAGTAATAGGACCTGGTACTTAAGACACGCATAATACTGACTAAAACAAAAAATCGAAATGTGCTGCCAAAAACAACACTGCTTCAGACAGGAAAAGACTGTTCCAGTTGAGATGAATCATTGTTGGCCTGCTATGAAACGCAGCCATGCGGTGCCCTTGTGAACGGCTTCACGTCCAGGAGGAGAGAGGGGTTCCTGTTTAATTGCCAAATGGGACTGATAAACGCTCCTCTCCCTCTGGCCTCGGCCCGTTTAATCTAGCACTTTATTGAGGACAGACACAAAGCAGACGTCTGTGTTGGAGGCAGCGCTGAGCGCATGCCAGGTCCCCATATATCCACTCTTTAACCGTTTCCGTCCGTAGGACGTCGCCACACGTCCTAGGGGTCCCAATCGACGCGTACATATACGACGTCCTCAGACGTCCTAGCGCATCCTCAATGATACGGGGCGAGATAAGAATATTCTGAATTCTTTCCTTTTTTGTATTTGTCAGTTCGCCTTTCGGCTACCGTATGCTACACTCTCGGCTCGTGTTAGCTTACCGTTGACTTAGCTGTTAGCGCGGCAGAAAGAATGACTCGTCTCTCCTAATCCAGGGCGCTCTCCGTGGTTTTGAACGGATCGATATACTAGCGCTTCATTTCTGCTCCTCATCCGTCTCTCCCGCAAAATATGAACGCTTTTTGGATCATATATCGTATAAATTAAAGCAATATGTTATACTTTAGCTCTTGAAAAATAGCAGATCTACAAGCTCATAGCGCGGCACAGAGTGCCGTGCTACGAGCTTGTAGGTCTGCTATTTTTGAAAAATCGTGAAAATGTGGCACAGATCTTTGAATAGGCTATATTCTTTCCGAGCGAAAGTTTTAACTCAAATCTTTGCTTCTGGGTGCTCACTGGAACTGCATATTTTCAGATGGGGGGTCGGCGGCCAATTTATAATTTTTGGGGTTCTTTGACATGAAATAGTAGAAACATAGGTTTTTCAGAAAACTGTCAGGATTTAGAAGACATTGTAGAATCTGGTGTCAGGTCGAAATGGGTTAAAGCAGGTGGTCTGGAGCCAACCGGTGGTCCCTGAGGGGGTTCCAGGTGGTCTGGAGCCAACCGGTGGTCCCTGAGGGGGTTCCAGGTGGTCTGGAGCCCAACCAGTGTTCCCTGAGGGGGTTCCAGGTGGTCTGGAGCCCACCGGTGGTCCCTGAGGGGGTTCCAGGTGGTCTGGAGCCCAACCAGTGGTCCCTGAGGGGGTTCCAGGTGGTCTGGAGCCAACCGGTGGTCCCTGAGGGGGTTCCAGGTGGTCTGGAGCCCACCGGTGGTCCCTGAGGGGGTTCCAGGTGGTCTGGAGCCCTCCGGTGGTCCCTGAGGGGGTTCCAGGTGGTCTGGAGCCCTCTGGTGGTCCCTGAGGGGGTTCCAGGTGGTCTGGAGCCCTCCGGTGGACCCTGAGGGGGTTCCAGGTGGTCTGGAGCCCACCGGTGGTCCCTGAGGGGGTTCCAGGTGGTCTGGAGCCAACCGGTGGTCCCTGAGGGGGTTCCAGGTGGTCTGGTGGTCTTTAATTATACACTCTCAAGAGTTGCATTAATGTTAAACATCAGCAATACTTAATTTACAAGAAGTCTACACAATTAGAGAGTGTATAGAATAATTGTTATTTTGATCAGTGTTCGTGCGTCAACGATCAACAGAATATTCTTTAGTTCTGGGTCTGAGTGGGAGGCTAAATCTCATGGTGGTCTGTGGCTCAAATGCTGAATAAATAATGGGCCTTGATGTGAAAAAACTGTTTTAAAGGACAGAATAGCAGAGAATACCAGAGTGTTAACAAGCCTTTCAAAAGTGTATTATAGGGCAGTTTGAATACGTTATTAGTCAGATATGTAAACGGCACGTAGTTGATATGACTAAAATTACAACTAAAAATCAGGAAATATAAATAAAACACAGGACGTGAGTGGTATGTCTATTAAGACTATGCTGTCACACATCTTATCTTAACGATGATGAACATTTGCAGCTGCTCTGCTGAACAGTGGCTCTCAAACCATTTCATGCCAGGGAGGGACCCCCAAATTGACCTGACCCCCCCTGGTCTGAAAAGAGTTCATGCCAGGGACACCCCAGAAGAGAGCAATTATGTTACAGATGTTCGAGGGGCGCTAGCCCCTCCCATGCCCAGCTTTGTGGGTTTGTGTGTGTACCTCATAGCGATGATTTGATTGGCTGATCACGGAATTGAGATGATTTGATTGGAAAAGATCACACTCGTGTGAAGTGAGGGGCGTTCTTAAAAATAAATTTAAACACCTACAATAGACATTATTCAATTTCAATAAGAAGATAACACTCACACACATTCGGTTTAGGAACAGCTCTGTACCAGTAGAAGCTCCAGTCTGCAGATGATTCTTTAACCTCACAGCTCAGAGTCACTGAGACTCCAGGACTCAACCATGGAGGAGACACACTGAGAACAGGCTGGAGTCTGTCTGTCGGAAAGCACATTTATCTGCATTGAAAACATTGTTTATGTAAATAAAATAAAAAAAGGCCAAAGCCATACACCTTGTCTATGGACTCATACAGGCATGAGGTAAACCGCAAACTTATAACACAATTACAAAGTCAGCCTACAATCAACTATAAGCATAACCTGCACTGACTAAAGGTTTTATTACTCAGCAGGATAAAATTATGAAAAGAAAATACGTGTCCATACATTCATCTTCAGTAGACTTGACTACTGTGATGGTCTCCCTAATATAATGGGTCCCCAGAATCAGAACGATTAGTTTTTTTACTGAATGCAAATGTCCTTTTATATTTGCGTATTGTTTTATGTAAAGCACCTTGAATTGTCTTGCTGAATAAACCTTTGCCGTGGCTTATTAACTGGACAAACATGCAGTTGCATACTAAAGCCACAAGGTGGAAGCCAAAGACCACCCTACTTTTACAACATACTGACAGAACAAAATGTAATAATAAATATCTGATAGCATAACGTATATGTCATCTTGACTGAGTGAATACAATTGAATATATTAAATTAATCTTCACCTTGACTGTGTCCATAGGAGAGGAAGTTACTCAGCACTGAAACACATTTGATGAGATAACGCTTAGCATAAATGTAATGCATGCATTTTAATTAGTAATTTACGCCAGTGGTTCTCAAAGTGGGCCCAGCCCCAGGGGTCCTTGAGGGAGTCCCAGGGGGTCCCCAGCTAAATGATAGTTTGGAACCAAATGGACCCTTATGGTTCTGTAACTCTGAGAGTGTACAAATGGAACCAAATGGACCCTTATGGGTCTGTAACTCTGAGAGTGAACAAATGGAACCAAATGGACCCTTATGGGTCTGTAACTCTGAGAGTGTACAAATGGAACCAAATGGACCCTTATGGGTCTGTAACTCTGAGAGTGTACAAATGGAACCAAATGGACCCGTTCCATTTGTAAAATCTCAGAGTTAAATTAACATTGATTTTACAATTTAAATTGGGTCCGTAGACTAATGCATGTCAAACTGGGGGTCCTTGAAATTAAACGAGTTGAGAATCACTGCTAGAGCTGTACAAATATTCTCTTATACAATAAAATGTATACAATTGGTATGGCATGTTAATACAATTTAACTCTAGTATTAGTTTAAATCTAGTATGTTAATACAATATAACTTTTACACAATTGGGATCGTGGCTCACCTAGACACAGGATCTGACACAAATTTTGACCTGATGGCCAACATTCAATTTATCCCCTGAGCAAGCATGCAGGCTCTATTAGCACATGGTAAACATGTCAGAAACCGAATTTAAATCCGTGGATGGAAGAGGAAGGTAACATAATAGTGTAACTTTGACAAAAGAAAAAGCCACATATTCTTTAATTGAAATGGTTCAAATACTAGTGGTGCTATAGTGATAAGAGTGATAATACTCACAGAGGAGAACGCAGAGCAAGATATGAGCCATATCCAAAGAGAGAGAGAGAGAGAGAGAGAGAGAGAGAGAGAGGGGTGCAGATGGAGACAGACACAGATTATTGTCTATTGTAGTATTGAGAGGGGGAGAGAGAGAGAGAGAGAGAGAGAGAGAGAGAGGGTGAGGAAGATGGTACACTTCATGTCATGAGCTCAGTTTCTACAAGTAAATTCACATGTCTTCTTCCTCTTCCTCAAAGAGAGACTGAGTTGATCTCATTCATTCGTTCGTTCATTCATTCGTTCATACTATTGTTTTATAAAGCAGTGAATGGTTTTACCTCAAGGGCCTCTCAGACACAGCCTGTATGCAGGCACTGAGGATAGGAGACGTGCATCAGGAGCAGTGCATCTCTTAAATTACACCAGCATGAAGCATGTTTGTACATTAAGCACTTTTGAAGTGTTTAGTTCAATGTACACACCACAAGCCAAAACGTACTTATTTTTTACGAGTTATAAGCCAAAACGTTAGCCTATGTATATTGTTATCCGTTATAGTGGCAGCATGATGCTAATTTAAAACATAATTGAATGTAGCGTACATGCAAAGTTGGATAATGATGGGTCCAGTGGTGTCGGTGTGTTGTCCTAGATTAGCTGTGAACAGACTAGACACAAATACACTGAAGACACATGGACAGGGGAAAACATAATCTCTCTCTTATGTGGAAAGAGTATAGACTGTTAACATAATGTTAAATGCAGGACAATATGCATGGTGGCATAAGAGATGTGGAAGGAGTTTACACAACACCAGTGTGAGAACAAAGTTGTTTTAATTAAACTGCAAATACAAAAAGAGCTCTGTTACATCCTCATTCACATCCATGGTCCTTAATTCATACTGTACAAGGATTATCACATTTTATGTACTACAGTATAACTTAACCCATTGAGACCTGAGGGTCGATTCCACAAATGCCTCAGTATCAGTAGTTCTCACACTTTCAAGATTAAAAAAAGAATAATATATATTTTTTTAAATGCAGATGTACAAGCTCCCAGCACTGAGCACGGCACAAGTCATGTGCTGTGAGCTTGCTATTTTTGAATAGCCAACACAATAATGTAATACTTTCCCGTTTTTAATGGACTAAGAAAAGTGTAAATATTTATTCATGGAGTATTATTTACTTCACAATGTTCTAGCCCTAATGCCCTAAAGATACACACAAAATATTGTTGAAGAAACACAAACATGACATTATTTGCTGGAGATGAATGAAAGCAGCTTTCAGACAGCAAACACTGTACAGACCCGTTTAATAGCTAGGTGAAAGCATTTTCTTTGCACATGCAAGTGTGCGTACGTGCCCATAGGGGAGAGAGAGAGAGAGAGTGGGGAGGGGGGGTTATTGCATTTGTATGCAGGTTATATTAAATCTCCATTTATTCATTTTTAAGACCTGCAAATGCCTTATAAATCAGTAGTTTTTGTGCCACCCCCAAATCAATTTATATTTGTCTGCAGACCCCCACCTGCAAATGTTTTGTGCCTGGAACCCCCAGAAGAGAATATTAAAAGAAAAAAAAAGACAAAACTAGCACATGTACAAGCGAAGTGATGTGCTGTGAGCTATGGTTTTTAAAAAGCCAATGCTAAAATCTAAAATGACAGATGCTTTCCTGGTTTTAATGGGGTTACACACATAAATGTTACCCTGCATGTATTGGTGAAGATATTGCTTTGGTCTTCATCCACGTGCCATGTTGGATTGTCCTACACTGTATAAGGAGATGAAACAAAGATAATAATAAACATTTAGGATACTGGATATTTTATCCACTTCACCAATTTTCAACATCTCTTCATATAATAGGTCCTCACTAATGTTCATGATAAAACACCACCATTTTTTCCTACTCAGTCTGTGTCTCATAGGAGGGCTTTGGGCAGTTCGGACACCCGTCCACCAGTGACATCATCATTAGGCAGATTTTTTTTTAAACAAGATAGATTTGTTTTAAAATATATTTAGATTTGTATTATCGTGAGAACGATGGCTTCAACTTTTGCATTGCAACTTTTCAGGAAAAGAAAGCCTGCCGTTTCTATTAGCTTGGATTCACCATTGATGATGTCACTGGTGGTCGGGTTTCTGAACTGCCCACAGCCTTCCTATGAGACACAGACTGAGTAGAAAAAAATTGTGGTATTTTATCATGAACATTAGTTAGGACCAATTATAGGAAGAGAAGTTGAAAAGTGGTGAAGTGGTCCTTTAAGTATGGAACATGAAAAGATTGACTAATTATTTTGTGAGTTTTAGCATTCATTAAAGCTCTGTTATAACTTGTATAGTTAATAAAAAACCTTTGACACAATCCTGTTTCTGGTTTGGCACAAAGTTTGACCTGAAGTTCAAAATTCTATTTCTCCATACCTGTACGTATGCATGCATACAGGCTCTACATTAGCACAGGAATTTCACGATTTCAGAACTCAAATATGTTGTAGAAGCGGAAAGTTACATAGCACAGCTTTAAGTTAACTTCCATCTCAACAGAATAAAAGCTCACACGGAGTCGTATCTGCCTCCACAATAAAAGCTCACAATGTGTCGTATCTGCCTCCACAATAAAAGCTCACAATGTGTCGCATCTGCCTCCACAAATGTACGGACATCAGCACAAAATCAATTAATTCAATCATTGGATTGGATCTTTAAAAAAGTATATATACTGTACCATTTTCATAATCTTCAGAGTGGTCGATTACTCCATAGATGCTTTTGTCGCCTAAATGTAAACAATTCACCATTAACATGATTTGATTTGAATTATTCTACTAATTAAAAAAATACAATGTACTTAAAAGGACATTAAAGGAACTTGCACACTTCTGTGTGTTTCGGATTAGGTCTTGCAGACAGAATATTCTATTATTCGGAAAAAACGTCGGGAAGAAAAAAGACTAACCGTGTTGCAGTGCGCAGTACACGCCATCAGGAGGAGGCCCACTTTGATGGCCTACAGCTGAGCCCTGATTGGTTCCCTGAGACTGAACAGCTCTGTAATTAATAAATTAATACATGAATACATGAACACATGAATACAAGTAACATGAATAAATGTGCGTGCACGCGTGTGTAAGACAGAGATCAATACCGTACTTGCCTGACACAACCTGGATCTGTAATGTAAAAAAAAGTTGTACCATAAATATTTGAACCAAATAAAAACATTTTAGTGCATTTCTCCTACTTTACATGTTAAAGGTTGTGAATGTGAACTATAGGTGATGTCACTGACAAACAATACACTAAACTAACCTATGAACAAAGCAATCATCAGAGATCTTGTGCTTAACAGGGCACAATTACACTCCTAACATGAATAATAATAATTCTTCTACAATAAATCCAAATGAGCTGAGGTTAAAATAATTGGATTGGATGTTTTTAACATACTGTACCATTTTCATAGTCAGCATCGGGGTTGTGGATTACGCCATAGACGCTTGTGTCGCCTAAAGTTAAACAGACACTTATTAATGCGGTGCTTATTGTTAATTCAAATATCATTTCAGTTCAGTTAATTATTTCTGCAAATTATCAAAACAAAACAAACTGACAAGAACATACATTGTTAAATCAATGCATGACTTTTGTTTGTTTTTTATTTCTTTCTTTTTTATTTGAAGCTATGCATTGCATTTGTTTAAAATTAGGACCAGTTGTGCAGAATTGTGACGCAGCTCAGTGGCCTCGTGGTTAAAGTGTAGGCCTACACCCTGATATTGGGGGAAGTACTGTATTTGTACATAAGCATGGAAATGTTGTTGGGTTTGCGTAAATGGTGAAGCCCCCGCCTGCCTCCGATTCCCCCCCCCCCCCTCCTACTAGTAGCTTAGGTCAGGGGTTCTCAACCCGTGGGTCGCGACCCCTCGGGGGGTCGCCAAATTATTTTAGGGGGTCCCCAAATTATTATTTTTTTAATTTTTATTTTCACGATTTTTCAAAAATAGCAGACCTACAAGCTCGTAGCGCGCCACTCGGTGGCGCGCTATGAGCTTGTAGATCTGCTATTTTTCAATAGCTAAATTATAACAATGCTTAAAACACCAAAAGGGGTTCCCGCCCAAAATGGTTTAAGGTTATTGTAGCAGTCAATTTATATTGGGGGTCGGGAGGGGGCGGGGCGGGGGTCCCGAGACATTGCCAAAGCATTTCCGGGGGTCCCCGGCCAAAAACGCTGAGAACCCCTGGCTTAGGTAAATGGTGCATTCAGACACCGACGACAGAGGACACCAAGCAAGGCACCAACCTGCCATCTGGAGCAACTATAGGTTCAGTGTCTTGCACAAGACACTGTGTTATGACACCTGCCTGTAGAAAAAAACAGGGATGTGGGCAGGGGAACACACCTACCTTCTATGATGTCACTGAGCATCATGAAGGTACTAAAAGACCCGCCCACCTCAGACAATCAGCAACATTATGAAAATGACAAAAAGTATAATTGTCCGGAAAATCACCTGGGTTTTAGTGTTCTAGGGTTAATCAACAGGATTAGTTCAAAGACTGACCGTGCTGCAGTGTGCTGTACAAGTCATCAGGAGGCCCACTTTGATTGGTCATCTGGACTGCAGCTGAGCCCTGATTGGTTCCCTGAGACTGACTCGGTCTGTAATTAACACATAAAAGAGTCATAAAAGAAGTAGAAAACATGACAGCATGAATGTACTGCGGTTATGTTGATACTGTACAGACAGAGATCAATACTGTACTTACCTGACACAACATGGAGCTGTTAAAAAAAAGAAAAAACGGCTACATGAGTGGAACATAATATTGATCCTTCATATTCCTATGCTATGGTACTCTTAAATTCTACTTTTACGGAGGGTTGCCCAGTGATTGTAATCCATGATGTAGTGGTTCTTCTCACCTGTCCTGTATCGACGCAGCAGCAGCACCACCAGCAGGATGCTCAGTGGAATCACGACAACAAGTCCTACAATCAACGTTATCAACCCTGCAGAACTCTGTAGGTCTACAGTCGCTGGAGGTTGAGTAGATCCAATCGCTGGAGGTTGAGACACTACAACAATAATTACAACAATATTATTCTAAATGAATGCATTAGTATTAGAACAACTAATTTCAGAATTTAGGGTATAGTGTATTCCTTAAAAGTACAACCATTTAACGACGATTTAGCCTACCTATGGTGACTGGGTCACTGTATTCAGTGTAGTAAAGTGTCTCTCCTCTCCCTCCTCTGCACCAGTACCTTCCACCTTGTGACACATTGAATGATCCAGTAGAGTATTGATCGATCAGTGAGTTTGTGTCATTTTGGTACCCGTAGTATTTCCATCCAGAGGAGACCTCCACAGAGCAGGTCAGTGTAACACTGCCCTCTACTGGTAGGACTGTCTGGTCAGCTTTCAGTGTGGCCTTTGGTTTATCTGTGGATCACATTTGGAGGAAATTCTTAAAACTTGAATACATTCTTCCTGGTGAAACTGTGTGGACTACTGCAGATGAAAGCTACACTAGTGGAATGTACCTGTGATAAATATGCCAAATATTACATTTATTGGGGGAAAATATTGGGGATTTGCTCATTGGATATCGCTCAACGTCCCTGGCTGCATGCCACCTGTTTTGAATTTGCACATAATGCAGAACGCAGCAGGAGCTTGCTTTACTGAAAACGAGCGCTTTCAAACTCCAACACAAATCACCTGCAAGGAATTTCTTGACAGGAAGTAACTCATCACATATCCACGGTGGATTTTTATGAAACAAACATTTTGCAGATATAGAAGGAGGATAATTCAAGCTTTTCATACAGCTGCAATGTTGGTGAGTTTGACGTTGTTAAATACAATCCAGCGGTATCTGAGGTGTCTGCTCACAGGCTCACAAACAGATCGACAGACAAGAGCGTAAAAAAAGAACCCCCACCCTATAGCCTAGCCGGCCTGGTAGATATGAAAAGGTAGCCTATAATAGAATTATGATAATAATGCATATCTGTATTATCAAATCCCACTCAAGTTCTTCATACACAATATTAATGTATTTGTGTACAGAACCACAATTACATGTAAAAGGCTAATATAGCCTTGAGTGTTATGGTTGTTATTAAATATATGTCAGTGATGAGAATTGAGAAAGTATGATGATGTGACTTACCTGATACAGTCAAAGTTACTCCATTACTCCGTCTCACAGTTCCTAACCCAAGTCCAAGTGTCTTTGTACCAAGACACTTGTATTCACCATTGTGGTTTAGCTGTGCTTGAAATGAATGTTTATTCTGACCAGATTCTCTAACTAATGTAAAACCACCATTGAATATAGTGTACAGCCAGTCAGTCTCCGGTCCTTCTCTCAGGTCACATGTGAATGTAACAGTCTCTCCAGTAAATATGGGGGACCATTTGGGTTCCAGGGTTAGAACAGCTTTCTCAGCTGGTATCTCTACACAAACACATAGAACACAAACATTTAAGTAGAATCAAACCAAATGAATCAAACAGTTTGTCTGTCACTAAATCACAATTACACAAACGCACGCACGCACGCACGCACGCGCGCACACACGCACACACACACACACACACACACACACACACACACACACACACACACACACACACACACACACACACACACACACACACACACACACACACACACACACACAGAGAGAGGGGGGGGTATGAAAAGGTAGCCTATAATAGAATTATGATAATAATGCATATCTGTATTATCAAATCCCACTCAAGTTCTTCATACACAATATTAATGTATTTGTGTACAGAACCACAATTACATGTAGAAGGCTAATATAGCCTTGAGTGTTATGGTTGTTATTAAATATATGTCAGTGATGAGAATTGAGAAAGTATGATGATGTGACTTACCTGATACAGTCAAAGTTACTCCATTACTCAGTTTCGCAGTTCCTGACCCAAGTCCAAGTGTCTTTGTACCAATACACTTGTATTCACCACTGTGGTTTAGCTGTGCTTGAAATGAATGTTTATTCTGAACAGATTCTCTAACTAATGTAAAACCACCATTGTATATAGTGTACAGCCAGTCAGTCTTCTTCCCTTCTTTCATGTCACATGTGAATGTAACAGTCTCTCCAGTAAATATGGGGGACCATTTGGGTTCCAGGGTTAGAACAGCTCTCTCTACACAAACACATAGAACACAAACATTTAAGTAGAATCAAACCAAATGAATCAAACAGTTTGTCACTAAATCACAATTACAGTGTGTGTGTGCGCACACACACACACACACACACACACACACACACACACACACACACACACACACACACACACACACACACACACACACACACACACACACACACACACACAGTGAGTGAATAAAGAGAATATATATTAATAATAATTAATATTCACCTTGACTGTGTCCAAAGGAGAGGAAGTTACTCAGCACTGAAACACATTTGATGAGACAATATCAAGCAGTGAGAATAAATATTTAATTATTCCCAATTTTAAGTTAAATAAACAAATGACAAGTACCGGTAACAATCATTTGTCTTTTATGCTTTTTTGATGCCTGGGGAAAAATATATT
Source organism: Electrona antarctica (assembly GCF_951216825.1). Taxonomy (NCBI): domain Eukaryota; kingdom Metazoa; phylum Chordata; class Actinopteri; order Myctophiformes; family Myctophidae; genus Electrona; species Electrona antarctica. The sequence goes on along the minus strand of NC_136789.1, from coordinate 53,865,065 downwards.
CATATTTTACTATTGTGTAAATCAGAAAACACCTTCTTGTTTTCTGCTTTCTTTGTGTGTGGACCTTTTTATTTATTTTTTAAGGAAACATTGTTCTATATAGTTGTGTGGGAATCCAGCTGAATTTTGCACCCACTTCACTGACCAAGTCAGGAAGTTATAAAAGTCTAGTAACTATAGTAGAGCATGACCTCGCATCACCAGGCTTTCCACCTCGGAGGAAAGGTGGAAAGCCTTAAATTACTAAATTGCTGGGTGATCCGGTCGGGATGTCATGTTGTAGTCATCAGGCCGGAACCCTCTAAACCAGGACATCCTTTCCGGCAAGCCAGAAGAATAATACCTTGCGGTGTAAATGCAATTATTACACACCTACATTATATTTGATTATTGTATTTCATAATACATTTGCTGCATGTATACCTTTCCAAAAATCACCATGAGAATGATTCTGTCACGATGTGCTGTACGTGTTTTTCATGTGTTCCTTGTTTTCTAGTTTTAGTTAGTGTTTTACTTTTCTGTTGTGTTCCTTTTATTGTGTAGTATTTAGTGTCCTGCAGGTTTCCTCTGTAGCTACTGTGACGTGTCTTGTCTCACCTGTGGTTACTAATTTGCTCCACCTGTGTCCTGTTAGTCTTGTAGCCAATGAGTGTGGGCACATATACGCGCAAAAAGCGGCAAGAAAGCTCTTAGAGCAGGCGTCTCTTCCGCATTTTTAAGCAGCTGGTGGATGGAAATGACGTGCGCGGCTTCAACTTGTAGCGTCGGCAAAACGCTTCCGTTTTCTTGCCGACGCTGCAAGTTGCAGCTGCGCCCAAGCGTCATTTCCATCTTATCTGTTAGTTTCACCTGCATTCTGTTAACCCTGTGTCTTTATATACTTCCCTTTTTTTTGTTCCTTGTCAGATCATTGTTGAATGTCACTAGCGTTATGTTGCTTGTTCCTGGATTTTGGTAAAAAAAAATAAAAAAAACTCCAGCATTTGCCTCTGGGCCTCTCTGTACTGCATTTGGGTCCTAATCTGTACACCGTGACAGATTCCCCCCAGATGGTACCCGTGGTGGCCCATGCCCAAATTTGGGGTCCTGGCTTACATGAACTGGGGCTGTAACCTGCTGGATAATCAAATCTTACTATGTACTCTGTCAAGAATGGTATATTGTTGTTTGTCTGGCCTTGTGGGAGAGAATAGTAGAAATAACTCCTCATTGCACTATAGGTTTGGTCCGACGTACATATACTAGTTCGACACGCATAATCCGACACCCTACCCCACACACTAACCTAACCCTGATAAATTATATGATAAATTGAAAATGGAGGACCCTGATGTAAACAAGTCTTGTGCTTTTCATGGTTTCGTCCACAATGTAGCAATTTTCGTATTGACTGTGCATTCGTTTGAAATGTACCCATTCTACACACTGACATAAATAATTCAATCAATCATCAATGATTCTCAACCGGCCACGTATGTAGGCCTACTACAGAGATCTCCATATACAGTATGGGCACAAAAGGGACACAGACAGATAGCTAAAACGGGTGCTATGACAACGGATATTATTAGGTTCCCAAGTTGCATCGTTCCCAAGTAGGCCGGTGGCCAACGGGCACGTACAGGTCTCGTGTGTCTTAACCGGCCACACATGTTATCGGACTGTTGCATGTCGGACTGATAGTAGCTACGTCTCACCAACGTATGCGCCTCCAAACTGCAGACTCACCTCCAAATCTTCTGCCGTAAACTTAAGACTAACATCAAGACTTCACCTTAGCCCATATTTTTTGCCATAGCCTCGACGCCCTGCAGGCTTATGTAAAGGTTAAATTGTAATTTAGATAGCATGTTATGTAGACAGATGCTAGGTTAATTTGTTGACCTCGTATCCTACAGTATAGTTTTAATGTACAGATGTTTTATTCGTTATATTATACTGTTTAGAGTTAGACTGATGATACTGTAGGTTCTTGGTTTACCTGTGATCCTATATAATTTATATGCATTTGATGTATTACGTTATTTATGTGTACCTTCCTCACTGTAAATCACTTACGTCTGCAAAAAATCCTAAATTGTAAAATTGAACATTGTACTAGTAATAATGGTGATATACTCACGGAGGACACAGAGCGAGATACGAGCCATCCTCTCATGCGAATCTGAACGTTCCTGAAAGACTTTTCTACTTCATGAACACTCTGAACTAATACTGATGTGACACACAGAGAGAGAGAGAAAGAGGGAGATGACATGACATGAAGTTATTTTGTCATTTCAGTGCTATTCCTCTTTTTGAGTGGTACGGAGCTATGTGTGTGGCTGGGTGGGTGCCTCGGTGGGTCTGAGCACGAAAACAGCATGGTTGTTTTTCACCACCTGTGCGCAACCTAACACACACACAAACGCACGTTGCACACGCACTTATTAACTGTATGTATGATGATTTCGGGTGTGGCAGTGCACTAGTGCAGTACAGTGACAGTACAGTATAGTAGAAGGTACAGTAGAGCGACCCCCACACGGTAACTGTCATTTCTCAACCATTTCGGACGTGGGGAGGCTCGCCGGAATGGGCCCGGCCCCCTGGGCACATTCCTGAGGGTCTGGATGTTCCGGGGACCCCCTGGGGACTCCCCGGGAACCCCAAATGGTAACTCTCTCATTTCTCTACCGTTTCGGACGTGGGGCGTCTTGCTGGAACCGGCCCGCCCCCTGGCCGTGGTCATGTGGATCTGGAATTTCCGGGAACCCCCACACAGAGTTGCACCACTCACTTCACACGGGTGTGATTTCTTAAAGAGAGGCTAAAGATCTCCTTTACTGTAGGCTCTAAATAGATGTTGTCTATAATGCAAGGTTTAGACATAAGAAAAAATACAATCAATAAAACACCAATTACAGAGTCTTGCTCCAGTCCAGTCCTGAGATATTATTGTTATTTAATTGTGACATTGACCTTTTTAACCCCAAACCCATCTGTTTAGAGCAGTTCATTTATTTGAGTTCATCACCAGCCCACATAGGTATTGCATCACTCTTGTTCTTTGTGCACTCACTGTGTGCACACATGTGGGAAACGTAGTAAAGAAGAACTATAGCTAAACCACAAAGTGTCACATCATTGAATGACAAAGACCTAAACCACACATGAAACAGGAACCTGAGCTTATTCTGTGCAGACATTTGTGCTAAATATGAATACCATTAAAACAGCATGTTGCAAAACTAAATAGTCATAATTTCTTTGAAAGGTGAGTTGTATTTATCTTATACAGTAAATATTACTGTTGTTAACAACATTGAAAAAAAATAATAGTGAGTTAAACAAATACATTATTACTAAATTAAAATAAGCAGTGTAGTGATACCATTGGGTCACCAAAGTCACCGGAGGAACCTATAGGGGAGTTCTAATGACAACAACAATTACAGTACAATACAAAAGGGCCTTTCTGTGTGCAGTTTGCATTATTGGAGGGGAAAGGAACCGGTTGGAATAACGTGTTCCTTCCATGCGTTACGTCCAACCAGGGGGACTCCCCCCTGTCAGGTCAAAAGAAGCGGCTTGCTCATGCATAGAAGGAAGCATGAGGTCAGTCCGTTGCTCTCCCCAGGTTGGCAGAGGAGGTGTAGAGCCCAGGATTACATTTGATAATGCCATTGGGTGGAAAAAACGGGTTGCAAAATTGTGGGATAAAAATGTAAGAAAAAAGAAACAAAAAGAAGAAAGATGAGCCTTGATGTTCTTTTCAGCTCTGGGCCCAAACATACAACCCATTCTAGACGGGAACCCCTTTTGGTGTTTTAACTAAGCATTATGTTATACTTTAGCTATTGAAAAATAGCAGATCTACAAGCTCTATAGCGTGCCACCGAGTGGTGCGCTACGAGCTTGTAGGTCTGCTATTTTTGAAAAATCGTGAAAATGCGGCACAAATCTTTGAATATATATTCTTTGAGAAGACTTTAAACATAGCCTATACCCTACGTTAAGAAATGCACATCTAAATTAGATTCATGAACATCTGATCATGAACTTTTTACAAGTTATAGGCCAAAACGTAATGTGTGCTGTTATCTTTTGTAGTGATGAGGCTAATTTAAAAAGAAAAATAATTGGTTGTGCATGAAACGTTGGATAATGATGGGTCCAGCGGTGTCTGTGTGTTGTGCTAGCTGTGAACAGACTATAGACACACATCCAATACATAACAGACACAAAACATAATATCCTACTGTAAGAGTAGACTGTTAACATAATGTTAAACACAGGACAATGTGCCTGGTGGCTATAAGAGATGTGGAAGGAGTTTACACAACACCAGTGGGAGAACAAAGTTGTTTTAATTCAACTGCAAATTCAAACAGAGATCTGATATGTTCACATCCGAGGTCCTTCATACTGTACATTTTATGAACTATAACTTAACCCAGGGGTGGGCAATTATTTTCCCAAGGGGCCAAATGAGAAACAAAACAAATAGTGTTGAGGGCCGGGCCAAAAGGCTGAACTCAATTCTGCATAATATACATTTTATTTCTATATAAAAAGCAGTAAATGGCATTGTTTTGACAAGCTGGTAAGAGTATTAAGCAATATATAAGTGAGGTTGCCTTACAAAAATGTCATTTATTCAATCAAATTTTCCAAAACAATGGTAAACAAGTTTCTAATCACACGCAATTCATGGCAGGAAACAGATTGTGTAGGAGTAAATAAACAGGCTTCAAAAGCACGCATAAATTAAAATGAGAAAGTATGTTTCATTTTCTAATTTCCAACAATTCCAAGTAACCTTTCACGGGCCGGTCAGAGTCAGCCAAAGAGCCAAATTTGGCCCCCGGGCGTGTAATGTCCAGGTCTTGTGCACTTAACCCATTGAGAGACCTGAGTGTCGGCCCGTACGGTTAGCTCAACAGTCTGGGCGTCTAGGCTGCTGAGCCAGCCTGACGGTGTGCCGCAGGTTCCACTCCCGATCCCGACGGCCTTTGCCGCGTGTTTTCCCATCTCTCTCCAAGTTTCCTGTCAATCTACGTTCAACCTATCAATAAAGGCAGAAAAAGCCAAAAATATGTAGAAACCTGAGAGTCGATTCCACAAATGCCTTCTAAATCAGTACTTCCAAAAATGTAGGAGAAATAGCAGATGTACAAGCTCCCAGCGCGGCACGAAGTGATGTGCTGTGAGCTTGTATATCTGCTATTTTTGAATAGCAAAAATCAAATACTGAATAAAATCATTAACATTGCACTTTTAAAACTACAACAAATATCCATATTGTCCCGAATATAAGATGACTGTGATTATAAGACGACCTCCCTTTTTCAAGACTCATTTGTGGAAAAACAACATTGAACATCTAATATATAGTAGGCTTAGGCTACATCATGTCAAATGTGCTATAATGAGGAAACTGTATGCTAAGGTGCACATTTTGCATGTATGGAAATGCAAGTGTGCGTACTGTGCATACACACACACACACACACACACACACACACACACACACACACACACACACACACACACACACACACACACACACACACAGAGAGGGGGGGGGGGATTCTTGCATTTATGAAAGAGGGAAGTCACATAGCACAGCTAAGTTAAATTCCATCTCAACAGAATTACAAGCTGTGTTACAACTTACTTCCCTCCACAAATGTACGGTGAAAGTCTGACATCAGCTAACGCAAAATAAAATCATTAAATCATTAATTGGATCTTTGAAAAAAAAGTATACTGTACCATTGCTGTAGTCGTCAGAGTGACCGATTACCCCATAGATGCTTGTGTCGCCTAAACGTAAATAATTAATCATTAATATGGTGCATATTTTTGTTAAGTCAAACATGTTTTCATTTTAATTGTTCTACTAATTGAATAAAAAAATTACATACTTCGATATACTTCCAAAAAGCATTTTTAATTTGTAGTCACACATCCATTCAAATCCAAATTAGAACCAGTTTGTCAGCAGTGTCAGAAGAATATGATTGGTTGAAAGACTGACCGTGTTGCAGTGTGCAGTATACGTCATCAGGAGGAGCCTCACTATGATTGGTCATCTTCTGGCCTACAGCTGAGCCCTGGTTGGTTCCCTGAGACTGAACAGCTCTGTAATGAATACATTCATGTACTAGAAAAAGTGCCCCTCGGGACACAGGTCTCCACCAGGGCAGGTCCGGTTGTGGCCTCCTGGTGGCGCTATAATAAGCCAATGTGAAAAGGGTGCCATTTCTTCTTACGCCTTTGATGGCAATTGGATGATTTGAGGCATTTTGTTCCAAAAATGTGTTTTGAAAAAATCCACCTGTTGGTGGCGCTATAACAGGCCAATGTGAAAAGGGTGGGATATATTCCTCGGCTAGTAGGAACGTCTGTGAAAGATTTCACGTAAATTGCATGCTGCGTTCATGATTTGAGGCTTTTTGTTCAGAACGTGCCAATCCTGTAAACTTTGAAAGCCAATGTAAGGCAATTAGGATGGAATATGAAATATCGGACAGATCTGTGTTGAGCACATGACTATAGAGATAGTGTGTAACAATTTGCAGGATTTTTGGACAAAATATGGAGGAGTAATATATCTCCTGGTGGCGCTATAACAGGCCGTTCTGGAAAATGTGGGGCAGAGGTTCATCGATGGCATCCAGGGAGTGTGTTTGCAAAGTTTGCAAGTTTTGACACAATCACACACACACACGGACGGAGTGCAAAACATACTCTCTCCCCATGCCTTCAGCCTGGTGGAGAAAATTAGTGAACTTCATAACTTCATAAATGTGTGTGCGTGTGTAAAGACAGAGGTCAATAGTCAACTGTACTTGCCTGACACAACCTGGACCTGTAAATAAAAAAGTTTCTCCTACAGTTGGGTGCCACCGATATTGTCCCTTATCATTTGACCCATTTAGGCCTGACCTCAAAATGTAAAAAAATCCTTCTAAATCCTATTTTCACGATTTTTCAAAAATAGCAGACCTACAAGCTCGTAGCGCGCCACTCGGTGGCGCGCTATGAGCTTGTAGATCTGCTATTTTTCAATAGCTAAATTATAACAATGTTTAAAACACCAAAAGGGGTTCCCGCCCAAAATGGGTTAACTGTCCTTTTGCGCAGATCACGCAAACCTCAGCAAAAAGAAAAGGACAATATCGATGGCCTCCAACTGTACATAAATCCTGTGCTAACAGCACGACAGGCATTAGTCCAACAACACCGACATGCGTGGCCGTTTACAACTAACCTGTGGCCGGTTAATGCTTGCCTGTGGCTCCCGAAATGCGTGGCAGGTTAAAACTAACCCGTGGCAGGTTAAAACGAACCCATGGCTCCCGACATGCATGGCCGGTTAAAGCTGGAACCTGTGGCAGGTTAAAACTAAGCCGTGCGGTTTCCTGTGAGGTTGGGTTTTGGGTAGGGTGTCGGACGACTAATGCCTGTCGGACTGTTAGTACGTCGGGACCAAACACATGCATGCACCCAGACTAAACTATAGCAGCTAAATGAGTGCATTAAACATATCATTGATCCTTCATAACGCTATGCTATGGTACTCTTCTACTTTTACATTGGGTTCATCAGCCCCAGCAGGATGGTGAGTGGAATCACAACAACAAGTCGTACAATCAACCACACTGCGTGTGGAGCAATAGTACTATAGTAGTATCATAGTTCAAACTAGAACTGCACTCTGTCGAGTGCCTACTTGCTTGTTGCACACAAGTAGGCCATAAATGGCCTACTAGTGCGCAAGCAGAGCGCGCAAATACTGTCGACCGCTACAAACTGTCAAATCTCAGCTTCTCTGTGAAAGAACGTTTGAAATATTGAATTATTAGGTTTAGCTATTTGCTACGTACCTACTTTTTGCATGTAAAAAAGTAGTATTATGAAGTATGGTAGAAGTTTCTATCTATAAAAGAAATACAGTTCTATCGATTTAGAACTGTCCTGGATCTCTTTTTAGTTTCTCAAAGAAAAATAAATCATCGATATCCGATGAAAAAAAAAGGTATATAAACTGAAATAAAATATGTTATCACGTATACAGTATAATTATTGAATTATTTATTTTAAATTGTCAATTGCTTTAAATGTACTTAATCTCGGACTATAGTGATATTAATACTAAATCATGGTCAGAGTAATAGCTGTCTCTAACTTCAATTTCTGTAATAATACTTTCACATTTGTTAAAATATACATGATCTAAAATACTTCCGTAATCTGTAGTTGGATTTGTGATGAATTGTTTAAAGCCTAATCTGGACATGAAGGTTTTTATACTTCCATCTCTCTCACTATGCATCGGATATGCTAGGCATCATTTTAGATAGTAAATTAACATGGTCAAAGCAGGTTGATAAGACTGTTGCAGCAATGGGAAGAAGTCTGTCTGTTATTAAGAGATGTTCCAAATATATACCACAACAATGCATTCCCCAAATTGTGCAAACACTGGCACTCACTCATTTGGATTATTGTCCAATGGTATGGTCTAGTGCTGCAAAAAAGGACTTAGTGAAATTACAATTGGTCCAAAACAGAGCTGCACGTATTGCTCTGTGCTGTACAAAAAGAACAAACACCAACAGAATGCACGCCACTTTGGGATGGCCACTGATTGAGGACAGACTTCATATTTCCCTGCTGTCTTTTGTCAAAGGTATTATTACATCTAAAGTTCCCGCTGTCCTGTGTTGCAGGCTGAAGTTCAGCTCTGACGAACACACCTACAATACTAGACATTCAGCACAAGGTCTTTTTACGTTTCCCATCTCAAAAACGAATGCAATGCAACACACAGTAATATATAGAGCAATGAAAGAGCTGCATAGTCTTCCATCACAAATCAGACAGGCAACAAGTAAATCAGATTTTAAAAATAAGTTAAAGAAATATCTCATGTCACTTGCTTTTTGAGTCATTGAGCACTGTTTAAAATATTTCATACTGTAACGGTAGGCTACTCAAACTGAAATTGTATATATATGCAATGTTATTAATCACTTGTTTTATATTTAGTTGTATTTTATTTTTTTTAACTGTTTTTCTTACAGTCTTGTAAAATGTATTTCATATGACTGTATTGATTGTAATGTATTTTATGTGTGGACCCCAGGAAGAGTAGCTGCTACTAAGGTAGTAGCTAATGGGGATCCAAATAAACAAACAAATAAACAAACAAATAAACTATACAGGTCATCATTTAAATCTCCTAGTATCATAATAGAGCTCCGAAGTCTGACGTCACTTTCAGTAGAGGTCGTCAATCTCCAGGTTCATGTATTTGTTTATTTGCATTGAGATCCCCAAACGGCGATTTTGGGTCGCTTCATATAAGAACTGTGTTTGAAAAATAAACCGACCACCTCTGCGTTTCTGTCAGGCGAGTGGCTGTGCGTCGTTAATGATGTCCATTCATATTTGATACAGGCAGTTTCTAGAGAAAATGGAATTAATGTGACCGCAAAAGCCTTGAAACTACATATGAATGCAATGTCGCTGAGCATATACGTCACGCCAAGCTGTCAACATATTGCGTTCCTGAGATTCCTCGTTGACGTAAGCTCAGCTGGTGGTGACTCGACTCGTACTAACCACGATACATTATATATCAATAAAATAAAAATAAAAATAAACGTAATTAACGTTCAGTTTCTGTTGTGCGACGGGCTGCGGGCAGAAGCAGCCTACCCGGAAATGTAGTCTCTGGGTTGTTTGGCTCGTTTCTAACGCTTATTTTGTCTTTGGGTATATTTGTACATTTCCACCTTCAGTCGATGCTTCATATCCATATGAGTGAAAAGGCCCGGGTGATCGGTTTATTTTTCAAACACAGTTCTTATATGATGCGATCTAAAATCCCCCTATGGAGAGTACAATGCTTATAAAAAAAAACATACATGAACCATGGCGCTCACTGCCCTCTACTGGTAGTAGAGGGCAGTGACGTCAGGACTTCGGTGCTCTATAGAAGTCGAAGAGGGTAGATACTTTATCAAGTTTTCGAGAAATGTCTTTAATTTCGAAAGGTCTGTTTTAGGTGATCTGTACATAAGAATGATATATAGATCTTTATCTTTTACATGTATGCATACGTGTTCTACTCTTTCTAATATCTTGATTTCATTTTGAATTATTTGAATGGAAATATCTTCTTTTATAACAAACATCACTCCCCCACCTGTATCATATTCTCTGTCATTCCTGAATGTATTGTAATTCATGTAATACGCATGAGTGACGGCTTTCGATGGTGACGTATATGCCGATCAGTGTCGGGTGGATTAAAGGAAATGCCTCTATGTATATGTATATGTAATTTGTAAGTTGATTAGTGGTATACTGTGGTTACTTTGCGCCCCTTTTGATGCGTATGTATCATCCCAGCATATGACGTCAGGGTATAACTGGTATAACTAGCTCTCAATGATGACGTAATAAAGATGTGGATTAAAGGACCCAATGAGTTTTGATGGTGTCGTAATGACGATATGTTTTAGTGTCGGGAGGATTAAAGGTAATGCATGTATGCATGTATGTAATCTGGCACCACTGCCGTATCAGGCACAAGTAGTCATTACGTCATATGCTGGGGCGGTGCATACGCATCGAACATCGTCCTGGACTAAAACTAGTACTTGCGCGCTCTGCTTGCGCAAGTAATAAACACTGTTTAGCAGATGTCAGAGTAATAGCAGGTCAGTCATCTACGACTCACCAACTTAGCCTACATATGTCATCATGTCTATGTCACATGTAGGCCCGCTGACCTATATAAGTGCTGACCCACACAGTATGGACTGCATGCCTTCAAGTCATTCATTCAAGGTGTTCAGGACTGCATTCTTTTAGGGGTGTAAACCTATAATTCATTGTGTCAAATGTTTTGTTGGACGGTGCGCCTAAAAGGGCTTCCAGAGAAGCAGTATGATGCTGCTGTAGCAGTGGACCACAAAGTGTACTGCTTTAGAGGAGACTTTATCGAGTCTGAGTGTCGGACTGAAGTGCATGTCTTCAACACAGTGTCTTTGTGCTGGACCAAGCTGCCCCCAGAGACACCCGGAGGAGGACAACGTCCCCTTGAGGTTCACCCCATGCTCACCTTCTGCACAGCTGTGCTGATCGACCCTTACATCTACATCTGGGGGGGAAGGACTGACGCGGGTTACTACAGCACTGTGCTTTATGCATTTGATGTTGACGAGCACAGAATGCTCACACCCAAGATATCTGGGACTGCTCCAAGGGGGAGGCAAGGCCACTCAGCCTGTGTCTCTGGGAAGGTCATGTTTATCTATGGAGGATGGATCCATATGACTGGATGCACTGATGGCATGTACAAGTTGGACACCAACACAATGGTCTGGTCTTTAATTCATACCAGAGGCACTAGACCACCTGCTTCAAAAGGTCAATCTGCCACCATCATCGGGACAAAGATGTTTGTATTTGTTGGCTGGAGGGATCAGTACTACAACACCATCAGAGTGTTTGACACAGAGACCAACCTCTGGCTGGACACGCCTTGTGCACAGCTTCTAGTATACAGTCAATCAGTCAACAGTCATTCAGCCTTTTCCTACAATGGGCAGCTGTACATATTTGGCAGCACGTTATTTGAACGGGACGTCTATTATATGTGGAAGTTCAATCCAGCGACCTTCACCTGGAAGAAGGTTCAGTCCAAAGGGAAACCAAGTTTAAGCATAAAATGGGATAGCATGGTGTTCTGTTGCATGATGGGAGATCGTATCATCCTCTTTGGAGGACGAACATACGCCACAGACCTGTACGTCTTAGACTTGAGTCCTAGTCTAAAGACCTTATGCAAGCTGGCAGTTATTCAGTACGGTCTGGAGCAGTCTGGACTCCCACACAACATCAGATGGGAACTGGCAGCCATGACAACCAACAGCCACTAGAAATAGTAACAGCCCATAAAAAAGAAGGAAACAGGAGGAAGTTAAAAGGAGGGGGAAAAAATCACACCCGTGTGAAGAGGGCGCAAATATATTAAAGTCTAACTCATGTTGATTAGGTGATGTAATCAGACCATATGACGTAATGAGGCATATGACGTAACTTTTTCCTTCATTGTCAATGGCGTTTACAAAACAAACATTGAACTAAAGAGAAACATTAAACCTGTATATAGGAGGGGCTAGCGCCCCTCAAAAAAACAAACAAAGTTTCCGATATTAACTCACCCGCTGCCATCACTGCCATCTGGTGGCAGACTTTATACTCGAGAACTTCCACCATTCATTTCAACAGAGAACCGTCTTATTCTGAAAGCTGTTTTACTCGGAAACGGAAAAGACAGGATGTGTAAGGTATGTAACGTGTCCCACAATTTGCCACGAATGTTATTTAATTCACCCAAAACTAGGGACGCAAATGATGATGTATGACGATAAGAGCGTGCCGTCCTGTGACGTCATGCATGTGGGAGCCAAGTCTATGGACTTTTTATGTTTGCTTTTGTGCGTGCCCCCCAAAAGCACCCCTCACTTCACACAAGTGTGTTTTTTGTAATGATTCAAAAGTGTCCAAGCATTTTCGATATTAAAAGAACATTTTTGAATAACCCAACATGTAGTATGTATGTATCATTATTGATGCTAATACATAACCTCATTTTGCTACCCCCCGGGGACCCCTGGTGGCCACTTTGAGAACCACTGGTTTATATCAAAGTGTGTTCATTGCTGTATACACGGTTGCAGAAAATATCTCACCTTATCTCTCTGTCTCTCATACTCTCTCTCTCTCTCTCTGGGCCTACGAGAGCTTCTTGGACACATGACAAGAGAATAGTCTGACTGTGATATATATAGCATTGTGGGATAGCTAACTCTCTGCCAGAACAGAACACAAGTGTGTGTGTGCGTGCGTGCGTGCGTGCGTGCGTGCGTGTGTGTTGAACAAGAAGAGCCACAGGGAACTGTAACCATTTGTGGGCCTGCGCTAGTCCGAGGTGAGGACGCATGTCGAACCAATGCTCCGTCGGACCATAGTAAGCCTCCCTTCCTCTCACTATATATAATATACCTCTTACTGAGGTAGAGTGCTGTGCCATGCATACCTGGAACACCATGCAGGGGTTGTTTAAAGATGGAGTGCCATGATTTGTTTCCCTCCCTAAAACATAATCATCAGGTATTATTAATATGTTTGTAAGTAGGAATAGTTTTTTTCAAAAAAGTTTGCAGGTATTATTATTATGTAAGTAGGAATAGTTTTTTTTTCTTCAAAAAAGTGGGCAGTGGCCTGGGCCGTGGCTCAGCAGTCCAGGCACCTTGGCTGGTAGCTCGAGTCTGGCAGTGTGCCACAGCTGTTGTTGTATGATGAAGGGGGAGGGGTTAGGGGAGGGGATGATATTGTGATGTCACTATATCACTGTTTTTTATTTTCATTGGCATGTTTGACTGTCAAGGTTTCAGCCTCCAGGAAGAAACCCTAAATACAAAGAGAAGACATCATTGCACATAACAACCACACCAAAAGGGGTCTAATGAAGTACTGTCACCTCATAAACACATGAAAAACTGGAAAAAATACAAAAATCACGGCACTCCAAGTACAACTCTTTTAGATCACTTTTAGTCGGATAATATCAACTTTGGTCAATCTACATTTGCACCCGTTTTAATCGATATTGATAAGATATTTTATTCCTTTTTAATTAACAACCTTTTTATATTGTTTGTGCTTTTCTCAGACTTGTAATCTCGGCTGGAATCACTGAAAAAGAGAATTAAATTTAGGTTGAAATGAAATTAAACTCTACCTCTGTCCTCTATTCTCACGGAATTCTTACAAAACGATGTAGCGCACGCACGCACGCACGCACGCACGCACGCACGCACGCACGCACGCACGCACGCACGCACGCACGCACGCACGCACGCACACACACACACACACACACACACACACACACACACACACACACACACAACGTAACGGCAGAGAAGACTCTGGCCATGAATCAATTCAAGGACAGAGAGGGAACCACAGCGTACCGTCCACTTAAGGTCCGACTACTAGGCTACAAACACCGTCCTGTCCTTTCACTAAAGAACGCACATTTCCTCCTCCTCCCCATCGTGTGTCCAACTGACACGATGCACCTGGGCAATAAATTAATGTGATCATAATAAAGAAAATATGTTTTCAACATTTTGTATACTTAATGATAAACAAGTGTGACCATGAGAACGAGATGATAGGAACATTTAATTTGCCTTCTTGGGAAAAACGAGTCGGGTCGTGGTCGGAGAGCAATTACGTTTCGCGAGATACCATCTGTTTGTTATTAGTCCAAAGCTACGTTCCGTTTGCGTTCAACCTGTGCAGGAATAAGACAACTGAATCTAAAAATAAACCTCCAGGAACAAATCCAAAAACCGTAGCCTGGCCTCTGTGTGTAACGACTGGAATGTGCTCTTTGTACAGAGCTTGAGATGAATTCAGGTTAAATTAAATTAAACACATGCATTTGTCCCTTTTCAATACAATTATTAATTTGGCATAATTCTGCTCCGTTCCGTTATTTAGGTCGATGCTAGATGAACCACTTTAACCCTTGCATCCTTCTTTTGGGCATATAGATGAAAATGTCTTGGTTCATTTGTATGTTTTGACATTATTACATTATTACATAGTTTAGCCCTATTCATAGTATTAGCAACTACAACTAATGCTACTAATGTTGTTTTGTCAGAGCTCGTCACGGGTGTGCACAGATAGACACTAGGTGGTGCTAGAGCAGCTGCAACTTTTGCCCTCTGCACAGCAATGTGCCGACTTCACATTCGACACACGCGTTCCACACCGCCACAGGGAGTGCAGTGCCAGGTATCGAGTCGGTCCGACCCACGGTTCTCCAGAACCACCACAAAAGGCTCTGGTCAGGCTCTGCCAGTGGGCCTAATGAGGCCAACTCCTTTCACCTGGGCCAGGCTCTGCCAGTGGGCCTAATGAGGCCAACTCCTTTCACCTGGGCCAGGCTCTGCCAGTGGGCATAATGAGGCCAACTCCTTTCACCTGTGCAATTTCCAGCCTCTGCCTCAGCCAATTGAGGCTCAACCAATCAGGCTCTGCCAGCACATACACAGATCTCCATGTGGGACACCGGCTGACAGTTAAAACGGGTGCTATGACAACATATATCATTAGGTTCCCAAGTTGCATCGTTCCCAAGTAGGCCGGTGGCCGACTGCAACGGGCACGTACAGGTCTAGTGTTATGAATTTCAATGCTATACACTGATACCTTGAACTGCCATCCTGTTTTATTGTTTCTATGTGTACCCATGTGCTTTTTACAGTGTTTTATGTGATTCATGTTATCTGCCTGTTATTGCTGTACACCAAATCGCCCTTCGGGGACAAACAAATAAATGAACCTGAACGTTTGAACTTTGCGGGTTGTATCCGAGTCGTGTGATTGTTGTATGTTCTCACCGTTAATCCACGTGATCCTATTTCATTTTAGGAAACCTCCTCAAGCCATCTGTTCCATTCCGCAGCGTGGATTTCTAACTTTATTTTCCACTGGCATTACATATGCTATTCCTCTTTGTCTCTGAGCCTCAGAGAAAAAGGCCAGAGAGAGGATTCCTGTCTGATGGATTTAGTTTTTGTGTGTGTAAAATAAATTCTGTCAGATCTGTCCTGTCCTCATGTCCAGAGCAGGCCAGACGAGTTCAGCCTGTCATGTTGTCACCAAAGTGGACATTAAAGGTATATTCAGTGATTTCGCTTCATTCAAATATCACTTATTTTTTCTTTTTATTTGGATAATCCTCCCTACTATAGAGTGTGCTGACCATATAAGGAGTTCCTCCCTGTCCCCAGTGAGCCCCTGGGGTCAAAAAACCCTAGTCTCAGGCTGCGTTCGAATTGCTAGGGTTGTTCCCTACTCCCTACTCCCCATACGGGGACCCAGACTCAGTGGACTCAAATAGTGATTAATTCGGACAATACTCCCTGTATGGGGAGCACCGACTCTGACGTCAATATCGGTAGAGGGCGCTATAGGTCCGCGGGTTCATGTACTTTTTATTTGCATTGTAATCCCCATAGGGTTTTTTCAGATCGCCTCATAAAGAACTGTATGAAAAATAAACAAATCATCCCGGCCGTTTCACTCAATTGGATATGAAGAATCAACTGACTACAAAAAACCAGTCAAAACGCTGCTGCTGAAATGATGATAAAAAGGTTATTATTTTAAAATAACATAGGCCTATGATTATTATCAATAAATTAATATTATATCCATTATCCAGCAATATGAAAACAGTGCACCACCTTGACAATATGAAAATATCAGCAGCATGATTATGAACCCCCGCTAATCCTGGGGGGGGGGGGGGGGGGGATACGGTAAAAATAGCCGATCTATAAGCAACGCGACGTCCGTGTTGTGAGCTTGTAGATCGGGTACTTTTGGTAAAGAATTACCAAAAGTAGCCAATCTACAAGCTCTGCTCACAATACGGACGTTAACAGAAACAGCAGTCCAATAAATTACTGCCTACATAATGAAGTTGTAATGTATTTAGCGCAATTAAATGAAATCATGTTAGATAACATATATTTTTTAATGGCAGGAATTAATTAATATGAATAAAACATATGTTCGGAGACACAATTAATGTGTCTCACATGCATGTACAAAATATATATTGGACTTTAGCACATAGCTTTACAACCTCACCAACCTTAATCCAAAAACTATTAAAATATAAGGCCTTCTACAGCAAGCAACTGTTTTATTATAAATAAATAAAACAAATCAATTGCAAATAAATGCACAGATCATTTGTCTCGAGATCTGTAGCTTTGAGATCCGCCAGGGAAGAAAAGAGAGGGGAAACGAAAGTTTAAAAAGTACATTTGTGTTGATTTCATTCGCTGGTTCAACTTCTGCCTCTTCTGAGTTGGAGCGCAATAAGCGCATGCATGCAGAAGCAGCGCACGTGCGCGCAAACGCGTGCATGTGCGCTCAAGAGCGAGCTTGCGCAATGCATTATGGGGCAGATTTGCTTCGCTGTGTTTTTGTAGTGACCATCGGATGGTCCCTACAATTCCCGGTGCATTGTGGGATACTTCAGTCCACTACATTAGGGTGCAAAAATGCTCACTACATATTCGGACACTATAACAAAATGGCGGAACCCCAAAGTAGTGCACTATATGGGGCATAGGGAATGAATTCGAACGCAGCCTCAGTTTTGGTGGCAGGTGGCAAAAAGCCTTCATCCAATCAGGATGAGAGGGGCCTTCCTCCAATCATGTGTGGGGGCGGGCCTTGGTGCACATGCTGTTGCACTTCCCCCCACTGTAGAGCGTGTGCATGTGCACATTTTTTTACCGGGGCGGACTGGGTGGTTTTCCAAATCACCCAAATCACTGAATGCTCCTTTAAGTGGAATATGGCTGGCTCCTGCCAGGGACTCAAAGGATGGCTCCATCGGTCAGTCACCACTTGAGCCCAAAATAAAAGCCTGCTGGGTCACCCCAAACAACCTATATCATTCAGCACAGTGAGCACTGGGTCACCCCAAACAACCCATATCATTCAGCACAGTGAGCCTGCTGGGTCACCCCAAACAACCTATATCATTCAGCACAGTGAGCACTGAGCACCCCAAACAACCTATATCATTCAGCACAGTGAGCACTGAGCACCCCAAACAACCTATATCATTCAGCACAGTGAGCACTGAGCACCCCAAACAACCTATATCATTCAGCACAGTGAGCACTGAGCACCCCAAACAACCTATATCATTCAGCACAGTGAGCACTGAGCACCCCAAACAACCTATATCATTCAGCACAGTGAGCACTGAGCACCCCAAACAACCTATATCATTCAGCACAGTGAGCACTGAGCACCCCAAACAACCTATATCATTCAGCACAGTGAGCACTGAGCACCCCAAACAACCTATATCATTCAGCACAGTGAGCACACAGACCAAACAACCTATATCATTCAGCACAGTGAGCACTGAGCACCCCAAACAACCTATATCATTCAGCACAGTGAGCACTGAGCACCCCAAACAACCTATATCATTCAGCACAGTGAGCACTGAGCACCCCAAACAACCTATATCATTCAGCACAGTGAGCACTGAGCACCCCAAACAACCTATATCATTCAGCACAGTGAGCACTGAGCACCCCAAACAACCTATATCATTCAGCACAGTGAGCACACAGACCAAACAACCTATATCATTCAGCACAGTGAGCACTGAGCACCCCAAACAACCTATATCATTCAGCACAGTGAGCACTGAGCACCCCAAACAACCTATATCCTTCAGCACAGTGAACACACACGCTGGGTCACCCCAAACAACCTATATCCTTCAGCACAGTGAACACACACGCTGGGTCACCCCAAACAACCTATATCCTTCAGCACAGTGAACACACACTGCTGGGTCACCCCAAACAACCTATATCCTTCAGCACAGTGAACACACACTGCTGGGTCACCCCAAACAACCTATATCCTTCAGCACAGTGAACACACACGCTGGGTCACCCCAAACAACCTATATCCTTCAGCACAGTGAGCACACACTGCTGGGTCACCCCAAACAACCTATATCCTTCAGCACAGTGAACACACACTGCTGGGTCACCCCAAACAACCTATATCCTTCAGCACAGTGAACACACACTGCTGGGTCACCCCAAACAACCTATATCCTTCAGCACAGTGAACACACACGCTGGGTCACCCCAAACAACCTATATCCTTCAGCACAGTGAACACACACTGCTGGGTCACCCCAAACAACCTATATCCTTCAGCACAGTGAACACACACGCTGGGTCACCCCAAACAACCTATATCCTTCAGCACAGTGAACACACACTGCTGGGTCACCCCAAACAACCTATATCCTTCAGCACAGTGAACACACACGCTGGGTCACCCCAAACAACCTATATCCTTCAGCACAGTGACCACACACTGCTGGGTCACCCCAAACAACCTATATCCTTCAGCACAGTGAACACACACTGCTGGGTCACCCCAAACAACCTATATCCTTCAGCACAGTGAACACACACGCTGGGTCACCCCAAACAACCTATATCCTTCAGCACAGTGACCTATATCAACCTATATCATTCAGCACAGTGAACACACGCAACAAATCCTTTCTGTCGGGCAGAAACCTCTTAGCTCCATATTTGAAATTGTTGAGTTTTTGCCAAGTGCTTGAAAAGCGCCTGGACTAATTAACCACGACCTCTGGTAGCGACCGTAGTGGACACTTTTCCATGATTGGCTGCCTCGTCTCTAGGCTGCCTCTCTAAGCCAATGGGAGACTTACCCATAAAACCCATAGTCTGAAGAACGGCATAAAACCCATTGTCTGAACGTTGCAACGTGAATCCGTGAGCTGAGGCAGAGGCTGCATCACACACACTGATTATACTGTAGATCAGCTGTGTCTAAAGTGCAGCTTCATACCTGAATTGTATTATGGACGGCCCGCCCCAACAGTATGGGACATTTTTACATTCACGTTTTTTAACCTGGGCATTTCCCAGAGTATAATTTGTCAGTGTTCCTTGTTAATTCCTTGTATTGGTTGGTTATATTTGGTAATGTGACATAAGGCTGGAAAAAAGGCTGAGATGCACACACACACCTGACAAAAGACCATTGATATTGATATGATGATATTGAAATAGAATTGTTTAAATCCGAAGGTACATTATTGTAGTTGGCCCTTGGGTGTTTTAATATGTTCTAATATGGCCCCCTTTGAAAAGAGTTTGGACACACCTGCTGTAGATCAACAGTAAAACGAGAGCTTTCTGCACCTGGCAGTTAGGACTGAGTCGTTCTTGTTTTCCGTAAATTAGCGTCCTCATCATCATTTTTCGACCGCGGTCGAGATGGATTTCACAATGCCACGCCAGACTCTCCGGTCCTTCATTGCCATCCCCAGTTCCTGCTTACTGATGCATGTGTCCCTATAGCGATGACGTCAGGGAACGACAGTTTTCTACCTCTGGTCTGCTTTGAGGCAGGACTCCAGAGAAGAAGGGAAGATATAACCTCATTGATCATACTTCAGCGTCACGCAAAACACATCAAAAGTAGCAGATCTATACAAGCTCAAAGCGTGGCGCGAAGCGTGACAAGTAACAGTTTTGGACATATGAGGTTTCCACCCCGACAGAGACGACATCCTGAAAGGTACAGTTGGGTGCCACCGATATTGTCCCTTATCATTTGACCCATTTAGGCCTGACCTCAACATTTAAAAAAAATCCTTCTAAATCCTCCAGTTTTCTGAACTAAATATTTTCACGATTTTTCAAAAATAGCTTGTAGCGCGCCACCGAGTGGCGCGCTACGAGCTTGTAGGTCTGCTATTTTTCAATAGCTAAATTATAACATAATGTTTAAAACACCAAAAGGGGTTCCCGCCACAAAATGGGTTAACTGTCCTTTTGCGCAGATCACGCAAACCTCAGCAAAAAGAAAAGGACAATATCGATGGCCTCCAACTGTATGCTGGCCTCATGATCCCCAGAGAACGACCCCTTTACTTATTCCGATGATCCCCGTGGCGTACCCGTATAGCGCCACCCTTAGGCCAAACCATGCACTTCCACAGAAGATGTCTTAAAAATCGAATGGGAAGATGAACACGGGGCTCCCGATGGCCTAGCGATTAAGGCGCATACCACAGATATATAGGCTGTAATGCAGCGTGACAGTGGGTTGCGTGTTCGATTCCCAAGCCCGATGGCCTTGGGTGCACAAGTCACTCCTGTTTCCTATATCACTCTTCACCGCACTACAATTTACAATTTACAATTTAGGCATTTAGCAGACGCTCTTAATCCAGAGCGACTTACATTAAGCAATAACAAAAGCATGGCATACATCACATATATAAAAAGTAGTTATCATGAATCATAAACTAAGAACGTAACAGTGGAGTATCTATGTTAACTATACATACTATACTATATAATATATTATACATGTGTACTATAAAGTGCTATGACTACATAAAGTGCAATTCTAGAGCTGTCTACGTAACAAGCTATAGGTCTGTTTAAAATACTATCTAAGTCTACATAATGTGCTATCTAAGGGGCTAGGCTAGGGCAAGTGCACTGTCCAATAAAGGCAGGAAAGCCCAAACATATCTAACATGAACACTATATTTGAGTGACCCTATGACCTTTGTTCTAGCTCCACCCTCAGGACAAAAGCATAATCATTTTTACACAAGATATCTCATAATCTAAGGCAGATTCCAGCATAAGCCCCATCATGATCTTGAGGGGCTATTTCGCTGATGCCTCCCTTGGATCAATTGACCAAGTTGGGTCTAAGGACCACCACAGACTCTATAGGGGCTGCTAGCGCTTGGGGCTTTTTAGACTCTTAGGCCCCATTTACACTGGCAGACAAATCTAGCCTGAATCAGATCTGTGCCACATCAAGATTGAAATCCGATTCGTTTAAATGGTCACATGACTCATTTAGACAAATCAGATTCCAATCTGGATGTGGCTCAGATCTGATTCAGGCTGGATTTGGCTGCCAGTGTAAATGGGGCCTTTGTCGTGTGCTGTTGAAACAGCAGATAACCAGGGCCGGATCTATGGGCATGTGCCCAGGGGCCCGTGGGCATCAGGGGGCCCTACCAAAAAACAAAAATATACAAAACAAAAATGAGTGTTTTATTGTTGGTGAGAATGCAGCTGGAAAGTGCAATTCGCCCTTTGTCAAGTCCCACCCATGGTAGTGCCCCTGTTTGCACCCATTGGTTGCTGTTTCGTGGTTGGACAAATCCTTTCTCTCCATCCACTACCATTTGCCAGTTGCTTCGTATTGATATTCTGTGTGTTCAATTCTTATTTTAAACTTGGTGGCCGTAAACAGGAACATCACAGGCGCAGCATGGTGACTGGGCAAATCATGTTTGTTTTTAGTTTGTTGTTATAGCAAAATCAACATAAACAAGGCGGAACCAGGGCGGAACAAGTCAGAAAGAGCCTGCTGGTTAGTCAGTCTGGGACCAATCAGAAGGCTGACAAAGGGTGAATTGTGTGTAAAGCAGCAACAATGCTATAGATTGGCTGTTGTTCAAGACGCAGGGTGGCCGAGAATAGGCCAAAGATAACCGCATATAAAACCTAAAAAAAACACAAAACCGCCAAAATGTCACACGCAGCAGGGGTCCACGCGTGCATCATGTGCAGCGGGGGCCCTTAATTGGAGCTTCAAGTACTCAGCAGGAGCCCTCAGAAGATATATAATCTAGCCCTGCAGACGACTCAAAGAACAGGCTCTCACTTGTCTGTCTGGTATAGTGGGAGAACAGGAGCTCAGTTTCAGTCGGGTCAACCTTCCCTCTCTCCATGCAGTCGGCCAAGCCAAGCCTCTCTCTCTCTCTCTCTCTCTCTCTCTCTCTCTGCGTAACAAAATGAGCCTCTTCTGCAGCCTGTCAGACCGGTTCTGTGTGGCGATGAGTCGTGTTGTGCCTACAGGCACTGCTACTACTACTACTACTACTACTACCAGGAGACACTTTCTGCCTTTTAGTTCACTTACCAGAACACGGCAATAGCAGCACGTCGTCCAACACACACACACACACACACGCACACACACACACGCACACACACACACACAGTCACAGAGGTGAGGATATAAAGTACAAGTACAAGTTGATGGAAGTGGTGGAGCGTCGACATTCCAGAGGACTTTAACAACAACAACAACACAGTGAAGTGTGCTGTGAGTGACGCCAGGGACCCAAAAGGCTTGCAGCAGGTGAGTGTTGCCTTTATAAAGACTGCATGGGTACTGTATCACAATGGGAGAAAATAAATATATATGGACAGTTTGATTATTATATGAACAGATTATAATCCAACAATCACGATACAGAGCATCACGGCGCTTTACAATGAATTTGCCTTATTCTGGTGTATTAGTATGTCATAAGTTTTATTTACATACAGAGGAGAGGAGCAAGAAACCCTCACAGGTACAGTAGATATCCCCCCCCCCCCTGACATACAGTATACATGACGTTTATGATTACATCTACAGTATGTAATCTTGGTCAGTGTCACATTCCTGTGTGTAACTAGACCCCAATAAGCTACTTATGACACAGGACAGACAGTCAGTCAGACAGACAGACAGACAGACAGACAGACAGACAGACAGACAGACAGACAGACAGACAGACAGACAGACAGGCAGGCAGGCAGGCAGGCAGGCAGGCGGCAGACTGTTGTGGATTGTGGATTGTGTGGATTGTGGATTTCCGGAAATCCACAACAATAGGCCTGTCCACCTGCATGCACTTGGACTGACCGGGCTAGCAAAACAATGTGTGAACTATAATAAAAAATATAAATGTAGGGATAAGTATCATGTAATATGGGCATTACATGTGAGCTGTCTATATACACTATAACACAAACATGCATGCAGAGGTATGCAGGATTAGAGAGAGGATAAAACAGACATGCATGCCATATTCAGGGCGAGAGAGATATGGTATACTAGTATATACTATAAATCAGACATGCATAGACAGGTATGGCAGTGTGGTATGTGTACACTATGAAGCAGTGTGGTATGTGTACACGATGAAGTTGACAGGTATGGCAGTGTGGTATGTGTACACGATGAAGCTGACATGCAGTGTGGTATGTGTACACTATGAAGCTGACATGCAGTGTGGTATGTGTACACTATGAAGCTGACATGCATGCAGACTAGAGCTATAGAGCACTGCAGTGTGGTATGTGTACACTATGAAGCTGACAGGCAGTGTGGTATGTGTACACTATGAAGCTGACATGCATGCAGACTAGAGCTATAGAGCACTGCAGTGTTGATTTCGGCGACTAAAACTAAGACAAAAAGTGTTCGTCGACTACCTTTTTTCACTGACGAAAACAAATAGAAACTAGACTAAAATGTTAGGAAGGGACTAGTGTACAAGAGATCCAGTATAAGTCATTTTACACTATTTTCAGCAAGTGTAAAGTCATCACGACGGCATCAAGCCCCGCCAAAATAAATGACTAAATCAACTGTACTTAGTCGACTAAAATCTTATGATATTTAGTCAACTGAAACTAGACTAACACTAAAACATTCCAGGTGACTAAAATGTGACTAAAACTAAATGAAAACTATTCAAAAGACTATATGACTAAAACTAAAATTAGCTGTCAAAAACAACAAAGGTATGGCCTGGGCCATGGCTCAGTGGTCCAGGCACCTTGGCTGGTAACCCAGTCTGGCAGTGTGCCGCGGGTTCGACTCCCGATCCCGACGGCCCTTACTACATGTCTTCCCCCCCATCTCTCTCCCCATTTCCTGTCAGCCTACTTACTGTCTGTCCCTCCATACAAAATATAAAATAAAGGCAAAAGCCAAAAAAAATATATATAAAAACAACACTGGTATAGAGATATACATAGTTACATACAGTATATGTACAGTACATACAATAACAGAGACCTGCATAATAAGGACATGCATACAGAGAGCCTATACAGTAGGTACAGTATTCAGGGCTGCAGTGTATGGTGCACTACTATAAAACAATACGCAGGGCTACAGTTTAAGTACAGTAACAGACGGAGGTATGCACTGTAGTGTGTGTGTGTGCGTGCGTGCGTGCGTGTGTGTGTTGTGCTGGGCGTGGCTGTGAGCATGCTGGGACAGAAGTGGGTCGTGTGGGAGGGGCGACAAACCCCAGGTAGACTCAGACGGTATCACCTTCTCTCTAGAGCAGGAAGGAGTGGATATCACACACACACCCACACACACACTGCCGAGAGAGAGAGAGGTGTGGAAGGTATTTGTTCTGCTATATTGTCTCTTTAGAGCTTTTATATGTTTTATATACAATATGTATATGTAATGTATACTATACTATACTATACAACTTACGTTAGTTTATTTGAGGTTCTTTATCCACCAATGAAATGGAAATGCTCTGCTTTATGAATCTCCAACAGTAATGGGATTCAGAGGTTGGGGTAAAAAATGGCTTGTGTATGTGTCTTTTTTTTCTTTTTTTTTCGAAACGATTCATTATCAAATTCCTTCCTGTCGATTTTGAGTTTGTTGCCCCCCCTGGACAAGCAGATAATCACATTCCTTTGGCCTTTTAGTTCCACGTCTGTTATTGCTGGCAATTTTATAATAACATATAAGATTATAATTGGAATTATTCTCTGCTCTCAGATATGGCTCCGTAGGGGCAGGTTATTGACAGTTATGGGGCGACTGTCAAAGGGTTAGAATATGATCATCTCCCTCCAGAGAATCTCAACGTCTTCATCGCCAGTTGTCTCGTAAATACTTTTCATCTGAGGGAAGAAAGAAATCACAGGGATACTTTAGACAGCTTGGGTCAAGATTTAACATATCCCAAATTTAGAAACTGTCACATTCACAGAGACATAGGCTGACGAATAGGAGAGCCGTGCTTATTGTTGACAAGCTTTTACAACACCCATACAGTACAACCTCTTCAACACTGCAGCTACTTGAAGAGGTTTCTTTTTTCTTTTTCAAGATAATAGGCTACTGTGGTTTGTGGTCTTTTACAAGACAAGGCTGTTAACGTTTGAATTAATTTGGTACGTTATTAACTTGAACAATGGGCTACATTCTGGCATTTAGGCTATTATTGATGCTGCACATTGTAAATGTGAACATTTGCTGGTTTGTGGCCATGTTTTTATGTATTTCATTTCGGCTTCGACGGGTATGAATTATTGAGGCTAGTGATTGTCTCAAGCTGAGCTGAGGGTTTGAACTGTTTATACTCTCTCTTCTACCCTGAATGTTTCACTTTAAAATAAAGTGCCAGGAAAACAAAAGGATTTACAGATGAGTATATGTGAAACATTTAATGTTTCATCAGTATAAACCGCTTCAAGGGAAAGGCTCGCTCGATTCAATTTAGGACAGTCTGGAATATAAAATTCAGGAATATATACTGGGTGCAGATTCAGATAGAAAGGAATATACAATCTACATTCTCAGTAATAATAGTCTTTAGGAGTCTTGTTTAATAATGATGAGGATCCGTAGCAGCAGTCAAACCAAACGGGCCCAGGGGCCCCTGAGCTAGGGGGGGCCCCTGAGCTAGGGGGGCCCCTGAGCTTGAGCATCTGTGTGACCGCGAAGAGGCTCAAGCTCAGGAGCCCCCCCCCCCCAAAAAAAGGGTTAACAGTGAATAACGCACACGATCCTTGTCGCTGTTATTAACAATGGGCGTATTCATTTGTGTCAATAAAATAACCCCAAAAGTCCTAAACCATCATGATACGGTACTTTACTGCAAGTGTTTAAACCCTCAGTTTGCATTTATTTGGCCTAGTTTTTGGCTGTTTATTATTTTTAAGCAATCCCTTGCTGTAAATTCTGAATATCGCAGGCCTATATGTCATAATTGTTATGCATACACATATGCAGACAGTATGCTCCACATGGTGGGGGGGGCCTTTTGCATGACGGTGGCCCAGGGGCCCATCATTTCTAGATCCGCCTATGCCCCCACCATCACTTAATTCGGCCTGCAGGTTAATATCACCATACTGATACATTATTGCTTTCAGCTGTTACAATTTCAAACATACCCCATTTTAATTATTTCAGTCTATATATTAGTAGCTTAAAGGACAACTTTAGTTTTTTTCAACCAAGGTTCATGTTTTAGGTTGTTATTAGAGAAAGTATAAGATAATTTTTCTTCATTTGCTGCTTTCTTTCGTTTTAGGGATTTTAGCGGCTTTTGACAGGGGGGCGGGGGCATTCGAGCATGGGGCTAAATATGTATTTCTTATTATGGCGATTTATTTTTTTATTATTTACTATAGTCCTAATATACCCCAGGAAATTACATCTGGCCACAGAAGATCACAGGATCTACTGAATGTGAAGGTAGCCTACTGGGGGGAAGCCACACTGTGTGTTATAGGGAGATCAATATGCAGTTTGACACATTCAGTAGATCTCGTGATCTTTTGTGGCCAGATGTAATTTCTTGGGGTTTAGTAGGACTAGAGTAAATAATAAAAAAATAAATCGCTCTAAAATTTTGTAAAAAAATTAGGCCTGTCAGTCGATTAAAATATTTAATCGCGATTAATCGCATGATTGCCCATAGTTAATCGCCGATTAATCGCAAATTAATCGCATATTTTTTATCCGTTCTAAATATACCTTAAATCAGTGGTTTTTAAGATTTTTCATATCAAGGTCCATTATTTATTCTGCATTTGAGCCACGGACCACCATTTGATGACATTTAGCCTTCCAGACCCAAACTAAAGAACTGTATTGATGAGAGAGATAACAGGCTGTATGTTGATCAAAATAACATTTTTTCTAAGTTCTCTAATTGTGTAGACTTCTTGTAAATTAACTTTAAGTAATGCATTTGTTTAACAATTATTCAACTCTTGAGAGTTAAAGATCTATAAGGGTTCATTTGGTTACCAACCCTCCATCATTTAGCTGTGGGCCACCTGGAATCCCCTCAGGGACCACTGGTGGTCTTTTCAAGTTTTAAATACTCAACATGGGAGAATGCTTGCTTTATTGCAAATGCCATGGAAGGGGGAAACAAAATCATAAACTCAACACACACACACACACACACACACACACACACACACACACACACACACACACGAGAGCCCCTGCCCCTCTCTCCTGCAAGTCAACATTAGCTTTAGCACTCATTAGCATGGTCTGTGTAGCATGATTAGCATCAAGCTTCCACAACTAACTAACTATGTTTGTCAACCAAAACTGCCAGAGTTTTGCTTTTGCCCAATGCCCACTTCAAAGAGCTTCTGATCTAACACATTGTGAAGCAAATTAATTAATAACGAGCCGAACGGAGGCATTCAGCCTCTGCTCACAGCTCAACTGTGCGCAGCCCTATAGTACTGACGGTCCGGAGTCCGGACTGAGTGTGGGAATGGTAGAGAGAGAGTGGGGGGGGGGGGGGGGGGATGAGAGAGAGGCGGGGCTATTGGAATCTGCCTGCCTGCATTCAGATGCATGCGTCTCTCAACCGTTCTGTCAAACTTCACCGTGCGTTAATCGCGCGTTAATTAAATTAACGCCGTTAAAAGGACGTTGAGTTAACGCACGATTAACGCGTTAACTTTGACAGCCTTAAAAAAAATACATATTTAGCCCCATGCTCGAATGCCCCTGCCCCCCTGTCAAAAACCGCTAAAATCCCTAAAACGAAAGAAAGCAGCAAATGAAGAAACACTCATTTTTTACTTTCTCTAATAACAACCTAAAACATGAACCTTGGTTGAAAAAAACGAAAGTTGTCCTTTAATGACTGGTATTAAAATGTTGTCTTTTTTATGTCCAATGAATTCGCATTTAAGTTCATAAAGTTAACATAAGTATAACTGAATGCATTTGAAATTAAATAAAAACGTTACTTTTCAGGATTCCAATATAAACATATATTTAAAAGAAAATTTGGATTTTAATTCAAATATAGCAAAAAAATAGCAGATCTACAAGCTCAAAACTACGACGCGTTTTGAGCTTGTAGATCTGCTATTTTTTGCTACGACAGTAATATGCAATGTGGCCCCTCTGGAGTGAGTGTGGAACTTTAGTGGCCCTCTGGAGTGAGTGTGGAACTATAGTGGCTCTCTGGAGTGAGTGTTGGAACTATAGTGGCCCTCTGGAGTGAGTGTGAAACTATAGTGGCCCTCTGGAGTGAGTGTTGGAACTATAGTGGCCCTCTGGAGTGAGTGTTGGCTCCATACAGTGGCCCTCTGGAGTGAGTGTTGGCTCCATATAGTGGCCCTCTGGAGTGAGTGTTGGAACTATAGTGGCCCTCTGGAGTGAGTGTTGGCTCCATACAGTGGCCCTCTGGAGTGAGTGTTGGCTCCATATAGTGGCCCTCTGGAGTGAGTGTTGGAACTATAGTGGCCCTCTGGAGTGAGTGTGGAACTATAGTGGCCCTCTGGAGTGAGTGTTGGAACTATAGTGGCCCTCTGGAGTGAGTGTGGAACTATAGTGGCCCTCTGGAGTGAGTGTGGAACTATAGTGGCCCTCTGGAGTGAGTGTTGGAACTATAGTGGCCCTCTGGAGTGAGTGTGGAACTATAGTGGCCCTCTGGAGTGAGTGTTGGAACTATAGTGGCCCTCTGGAGTGAGTGTTGGAACTATAGTGGCCCTCTGGAGTGAGTGTTGGAACTATAGTGGCCCTCTGGAGTGAGTGTTGGAACTATAGTGGCCCTCTGGAGTGAGTGTGGAACTATAGTGGCCCTCTGGAGTGAGTGTGGAACTATAGTGGCCCTCTGGAGTGAGTGTGGAACTATAGTGGCCCTCTGGAGTGAGTGTTGGAACTATAGTGGCCCTCTGGAGTGAGTGTGGAAATATAGTGGCCCTCTGGAGTGAGTGTGGAAATATAGTGGCCCTCTGGAGTGAGTGTTGGAACTATAGTGGCCCTCTGGAGTGAGTGTGGAACTATAGTGGCCCTCTGGAGTGAGTGTGGAACTATAGTGGCCCTCTGGAGTGAGTGTGGAACTATAGTGGCCCTCTGGAGTGAGTGTTGGAACTATAGTGGCCCTCTGGAGTGAGTGTTGGAACTATAGTGGCCCTCTCCATCTTCAAAGTTGCCCACCCCCCTGACCTAGACCATGCCATGGGGTTTTTCATTTTTGGGCCATAGGTCAGAGGGAATGTCTCCCCGGAGAGAGAGAGAGAGAGAGAGAGAGAGCTATGCAGAAATGTCTATGATGTGTTTCTGCTGGCTTTGTTCTTCATGTCCATATATTCATATTAGTCACAGTGGTCCTGAGTGACCGACCGAGGCCCTGTCTAGCATGTTATTATAAATCACTGGTTCTCAACCTTTACAGGCCACAACCCCCGACAATATTCATATTTGAACTGGGCACCCTCCAACATGACAAGCACTTGGAAAAGTTGAGGCATTATATTTTTGGTTCCACAGATAATTATTGTGAAAATAGCCGATATACAAGCTCACAACGCCTCGCTTTTGCGAGACGTTGTGAGCTTGTAGATCGGCTATTTTCAAAATGTTTGCCTCTTTTTTTATATTATTTGACAATTTAGCCAATGTTTGTCCAGTTACTTTTGATGCAATAATGTTCTTTTTCTTTTCTTTTTGAGGTATAAAATGTCTTAAAAGTCCTTAAATTGCCACTTTAATATAATGTGGTCCCCACATGATGTCGGGGTCCCCTCAGGGGCTGTTGTCACTATTTCGGCTTCTGAGCAAACATCTAATCTCTCTTTTGGGTCTCCAGCTAAATTGCTTGGGAACCAAAAAGCTATAAAATCACTGATGGTTCACAAGGTTATAATAGTTTGGGATTTCTCATAGTTTTAGTTTGTTTGTCACTTTTTTTCCCCGGATTCCGAAGTTAGTTTTAAGAGCGCGTTAGGTAGTTTCTATTAGTTTTTATTTTTTGTGACAATGCTTAGTTTTAGTTTAGTTTTTATTAGTTAGTTTAAGTTTTTTTCATATTTGGAGTTTTTTTTGTCAGATGCAGGATTCAAAAAGCTCAGAGTAAGTAGGCATATTGTGCAATACAAACTCAAAAGATACAATTAAAATCATAATTCAGTTACTGTTGGTAACAAGAAAAACACAAACTAAGGGCATGCTGTCTATACTTTCAGTTTGTTTTAGTTAGTTCCGTAAACACACAATACAGTTTCAGTTATAGTTATCATTTTTGATTTTGCATTTCGTTTTTTATTTAGTTCAGTTAATGAAAAAGGTATAGCTTTCGATAATGTTCATTCATTTTTCATTAACCATATAATAAAGTTGTTGACGACTCTTGCTCCAGCAGCAGCAGCAGTGAGCGAGGTTCTCTTGCTCCAGCAGCAGCAGCAGTGAGCGAGGTTCCTGGACATCAAACAGCAGCAGTGAGCGAGGTTCCTGGACATCAAACAGCAGCAGTGAGCGAGGTTCAGGTTCAGCAGCAGCAGCAGTGAGCGAGGTTCAGGTTCAGCAGCAGCAGCAGTGAGCGAGGTTCCTGGACATCAAACAGCATGTTCTCCTACGCCACGCCATACAAGAACCAGCGCTACACCGAGCTGAAGAGAGACTGTGTCAAAGACAAGACTCTGTTCCAGGACCCAGAGTTCCCTGCCACCAACGCATCGCTGTTCTACAGGAAACCACCGCCTGGCGTGGTGGAGTGGAAGAGGCCAAAGGTCAGTGAGTCGTTGTGATAATATGAAGATGACACTCTGCATGGCGGGCGGTGTGGGGCGTGTACAGGTGTGAGTAGTGTGCTGTGAACGGGTGTGTGTGCGTGTGCGCGCACGTGCATGCATGTGTGTGCGCGGCAGGCACGTGCAGAGGGGGGGAGGTGAATAGGGGTGCTTGAGCCCCTGCCCTTTTGCCTCAAAGTGCCCTTTCCCTAAAAAAACTAAAAACGTTTTTTTTGTCCACATTAGGCTTATGTGGGGCCCAATAAGGGCTTCTGTGGGGGGGTAATAAGGGCTTGTGTGGGGGGCCAATAAGGGCATGTGTGGGGTGCAAATAAGGGCTTATGTGGGGGGGCAATAATGGCTTATGTGGAGGGCCAATAATGGCTTATGTGGGGGGCCAATAAGGGCTTATGTGGAGGGCCAATAATGGCTTATGTGGGAGGCCAATAATGGCTTATGTGGAGGGCCAATAAGGGCTTATGTGGAGGGCCAATAAGGGCTTATGTGGAGGGCCAATAAGGGCTTATGTGGGGGGCCAATAAGGGCTTATGTGGGGTGCAAATAAGGGCTTATGTGGGGGGCCAATAAGGGCTTATGTGGAGGGCCAATAAGGGCTTATGTGGAGGGCCAATAAGGGCTTATGTGGGGGGCCAATAAGGGCGTATGTGGAGGGCCAATAAGGTCTTATGTGGAGGGCCAATAAGGGCTTATGTGGGGGGCCAATAAGGGCTTATGTGGAGGGCCAATAAGGGCTTATGTGGAGGGCCAATAAGGGCTTATGTGGAGGGCCAATAAGGGCTTATGTGGGGGGCCAATAAGGGCGTATGTGGAGGGCCAATAAGGGCGTATGTGGAGGGCCAATAAGGGCGTATGTGGAGGGCCAATAAGGGCTTATGTGGAGGGCCAATAAGGGTGTACAGTATGTGGGGGGCCAATAAGTGCCATTGGCAAGTATTGATAATTCCACTATCATAATTAATTATACTTCTAATGTTCTGGCTGCCATCAGTCAGTTTTAGTTTCAGACTAATGAGAACGTACTGCTTATTTTACTGTCCAATGACATGAAAAGTCATGGACCCCACAAAAATCGGTGCGTGCTACACACGCCCACACATGTGCCCTTTTCTGGGGTTTGAGCCCCTGCTGCCCCTCAGTGCTCTCTGCACGGCCCTGGTGTGCGGCGTGCGTGTGCGTGCATGTTTGCGTGCGTCATTGTTAATTGCGTTGACCTTAAATAAAAACGAAGCTATTGATGACTAAAACTATGACTAATTATGCCAACAATTCTGTCAACAAACACAAACTAGACTAAAATGTTATAGGCAGGGATGGATAGGTGGAGAAGAGATCCAGTAAAAGACAAGTCATTTTATGCTTGGTTGTGTGCAGGACAGGTGTATAGCCGATCTACGAGCTCACGACGCGTCACAGCGCGACACGTTATGAGCTTGTAGTAGATGGGCTAATTTCGGCACACGGGCGAGTATAAATCAGGCATTTCAACGCCATCATGGCCATCCAAAATTAGAGTAAATCTAGAGTTGAACATTTTGTGTGAGAGTGCGCGTGCGCGCGTGCGTGTGTCTGTCTGTCTCTGTGTGTGCGTGCGTGCGCACGCTGTTGGAATGTGAGGAGATATTCCCCTCCAAAAAGCAGCCACACACGTTCGCCATACAAACACGTTCAGCAAGAGTCTCCATGGTATAACAACCTGTATGCCCTCAGAGGGCCGTTACCATTGGTTACCATGTTGTTACCATGGTGGGGGATTAACGGCAACACAAGACGTTATCCTCATCTCCCTCTTCCTGACGAAACAAAGGAACATGTCGCTGATATCTGTGGGGTTAGTTAATGGTTGAATTCATTAAAAAAAAAGGGAAAAATCTGTTGGAGATAAAGAAAAGGCACCCAAGCTTGAAATGTGTCCCTCATTCATTCATTCATTCATTCATTCATTCATTCATTCATTCATATATTAAATTGACGGACTGTAGTGCATATTATGAAGATGCTGTACTTGTGTTGATATATACTGTGAGACTGTAGGTTAGGCATACACATGTGTATGCTTAGTGGCAGCGGTGGCCGAACGGATTGCGGAGCGGTCTTGATACCGGAAGGTCGCCAGTTCGAATCAGCGGTCCGACACGTTAAAATTACCACCGCTGAAGTGCCCTTGAACAAGGCATTGAACCACTACGATGAAATGTGTTCTATGAGCAGGGCCTGGCTGGAAACAAGTTCTTGAGCTTAGCCCAGATACCCTGGGTAAATATAGTAATCATTTCATTTCATTTCATTATCATCCATTCATTGTTCATATAGGCTATTATTGTATTCAACAATATAATCGCTGGCGTTATCTATGAGACAACTACGTATCTCAGTTGTCCCTGTACTGTCTGGTGTAGTGATAGATGTATAGGCTGTAATACTTGATATATTCACAGTACATTTATATTCATTACATACATTAGATGTGTTCACAAAGTGAGCGATCCAGTGGAGACATCGATAAGACAGTCAGCTCAGACACTATTTCACGTTACCTTGTATTGTTTATTCTTATATATATATATACCTGATGTTGGATAGGAATTTGTGGAGGGCTGCGATCCAGGAATCCCGAGTTGGTGTTGGCTAGACCTCACTCTCGCAGCAACTAGTTACTTATCAGGATTCAAATTCAAAAACAGCAGAAGTAGCAGATCTACAAGCTAGCTCGCAGTTCTGCTACTTTTGAAAACACAAAACGTGAAACTATGGAGATGAAGAGGTTTCTGCCCGACAGAAACGATATCTTGGTTTACTTAATAGATCTTGTCTTTTACCTGCACGCACCTCTCCCATGCATGCATGTGATGTGTTTACGTGCACGCACCTCTCCCATGTATGTGATGTGTTTACGTGCACGCACCTCTCCCATGTATGTGATGTGTTTACGTGCACGCACCTCTCCCATGTATGTGATGTGTTTACGTGCACGCACCTCTCCCATGTATGTGATGTGTTTACGTGCACGCACCTCTCCCATGTATGTGATGTGTTTACGTGCACGCACCTCTCCCATGCATGTGTTTACGTGCACGCACCTCTCCCATGCATGTGTTTACGTGCACGCACCTCTCCCATGCATGTGTTTACATGCACGCACCTCTCCCGTGCATGTGTT
The DNA here is from genome assembly GCF_951216825.1 of Electrona antarctica. Classification (NCBI taxonomy): domain Eukaryota; kingdom Metazoa; phylum Chordata; class Actinopteri; order Myctophiformes; family Myctophidae; genus Electrona; species Electrona antarctica. The sequence continues at coordinate 53,830,565 of NC_136789.1, read as the reverse complement.
TACATGCACGCACCTCTCCCGTGCATGTGATGTGTGTTTACGTGCACGCACCTCTCCCATGTATGCATGTGATGTGTTTACGTGCACGCACCTCTCCCATGCATGTGATGTGTGTTTACGTGCACGCACCTCTCCCGTGCATGTGTTTACGTGCACGCACCTCTCCCGTGCATGTGTTTACGTGCACGCACCTCTCCCGTGCATGTGTTTACGTGCACGCACCTCTCCCGTGCATGTGTTTACGTGCACGCACCTCTCCCGTACATGTGATGTGTGTTTACGTGCACGCACCTCTCCCGTACATGTGTTTACGTGCACGCACCTCTCCCGTACATGTGTTTACGTGCACGCACCTCTCCCATGCATGTGATGTGTGTTTACGTGCACGCACCTCTCCCGTACATGTGTTTACGTGCACGCACCTCTCCCATGCATGTGATGTGTGTTTACGTGCACGCACCTCTCCCGTACATGTGTTTACGTGCACGCACCTCTCCCATGCATGTGTTTACATGCACGCACCTCTCCCGTGCATGTGTTTACATGCACGCACCTCTCCCGTGCATGTGATGTGTGTTTACGTGCACGCACCTCTCCCATGTATGCATGTGATGTGTTTACGTGCACGCACCTCTCCCATGCATGTGATGTGTGTTTACGTGCACGCACCTCTCCCATGCATGTGATGTGTGTTTACGTGCACGCACCTCTCCCGTGCATGTGTTTACGTGCACGCACCTCTCCCGTGCATGTGTTTACATGCACGCACCTCTCCCGTGCATGTGTTTACATGCACGCACCTCTCCCGTGCATGTGATGTGTGTTTACGTGCACGCACCTCTCCCGTACATGTGTTTACGTGCACGCACCTCTCCCGTGCATGTGTTTACATGCACGCACCTCTCCCATGCATGTGTTCACATGCACGCACCTCTCCCGTGCATGTGTTTACATGCACGCACCTCTCCCGTACATGTGTTTACATGCACGCACCTCTCCCGTGCATGTGATGTGTGTTTACGTGCACGCACCTCTCCCGTGCATGTGATGTGTGTTTACGTGCACGCACCTCTCCCGTGCATGTGATGTGTGTTTACGTGCACGCACCTCCCCCGTACATGTGTTTACATGCACGCACCTCTCCCGTGCATGTGTTTACGTGCACGCACCTCTCCCGTGCATGTGTTTACATGCACGCACCTCTCCCGTCAGTGGCGTGCACAGACATTTAAAGGGGCAGGTGCTCAAGTGAACCGTCGTGCTGCACCTTGTGCAGCACGTGGAACCGTCCGGTTGCCTTAATAGTGTGATATTTATAGATTTTGGGGCCAAAATACTATATTAGAAGCTTTTTCATCAATATTTTTTTTGAATTTCTTTTTTCAAAAGGGCACATTTGTCCAGAGGGAAAAGAGCAGGGGGTGCTCTAGCACCCCCTAGTGTCTATCTGTGCACGCCACTGTCTCCCGTGCATGTGTTTACATGCACGCACCTCTCCCGTGCATGTGTTTACATGCACGCACCTCTCCCATGCATGCGTGTGATGTGTTTCCTTGTCACTGCTGTTGCTGCCGGGCCGCTGACACCTGAATTCCCTCCCCGGCCCCGGGATCAATAAAGCTTTATCTGACGATCTTCTCTCTGAACCACCAAGTAGCACCTCGTTAAACATTCCTGCGCAGGCAGGCAGGCAGGCAGGCAGGCAGCTGTATAGTATAGAGTACGGTTCACACAAGGACAAGTGACAATGACACACAGTAAAAAAAAAAAAAAAAAAAAGAATCCTGTGTTTCCAATTCTTTCTACATAATACATAATAAATGGAAGCGACATTTGGTTCAATTTGTACACACTCCGAGTTAAATGTCATTTCAATTCAACCATTATTGTAATTCTCGGAAAACTGCGCAAAAGCACACACACAATATAAGAATGAATGAAATAACATGATGTACAAGCAAATTATATCACATGATTTATGAACCTCACATTATAAAACAAGTGTAATTTAGATTGATCAAAGTTTATATATCTAACTGAAAGACAAGTGGCCTATAGCCCAGAGGAACAAGAGGCAAACTCTGTAAGCTGTTCCAGGTGTATGCACTGAAGGGCACAACAACACTCTGTAAGCTGTTCCAGGTGTATGCACTGAAGGGCACAACAACACTCTGTAAGCTGTTCCAGGTGTATGCACTGCAGGGCACAACACTTGAAAGCAAAGCAGGCTTTCCAAACTCAGTAGAGACACGTGGAATCTCAAGCAACAAACCTGTCCTCAGAGCGCATATGATAGGTATACTGTACTAGCTTCACACTGCAAAAGATAATTTAAATAAGAGGGTAAACTCCCGATTAATACTGTATAAATGAAATAAAAATCACACCCGTGTGAAGTGAGGGGCGCTCTTATCATCGTACATCATCATGAATCATCTCATACTGGCCAATCAGAATGTCTGTTGCCTCAAATTTACGTCATATTTGGCAGACATTTGACCTCATTTCTCCCTTCATTTCTCCTTTGAGACGTGTGGGGACAAGATTTGGCAGACATTTGACCTAATTTAATCTTTCATTGTCAATGGCAAATATTGAGACATGTGGGTCAAAAGCCATATATAGGAGGGGCTAGCGCACCTCAAAAATCACACCCGTGTGAAGTGAGGGGCTTTCTTATCATCATACATCATAAATAATCTCATTCTTTGGTGGTAGCAAAATAATCTTTGCACAAACCCTCAAAGCTGGACATAGGAGGGGCTAGCACCCCTCAAAAACAATGCTGATCGGGCCTGTGCCGGCTGAGCGGTCCGGGCACCTAGGCTGGTAATCCCGCCTGACAGCGTGTCGCGGGTTCGAGTCCCGATCCCGACGACCTTTGCTGCATGTCTTCCCCCCCATCTCTCTCCCCCTTTCCTGTCTAACTACTGTAAAATCTATCAATAAAGGTAAAAAGACCCAAAAAATATCTTTAAAAAAACAATGCTGATCGGAAGGGAGGGCCGCAGCCAGCCTTATACTATACAGTGTGCAGTAATGGTGATGATTTCACTGAGTACTGCGTTTGATTTTGAGCTGATTCTATTTGCTCATCATATTTGAGGGAAACACAAAAGGTGAAACAGTGAAAGGTGAACATGGGGACATTTTTCGAGTGAATCACTCAATCTGGAAACAACTGAACTGTGTGAACATTTCTACAAAGTACACATTGTTTCAGAAAGCAGCGAAGGTCGGTGTTATATATCATGTCTCAAAGCAGCGAAGGTCGGTGTTATATATCATGTCTCAGCTCTCTCTGGCCAGAAGTGAATCGATACTACGTCATGGCAAAGATGTATAATCACTAATCCTGTTTTCCACACAGACAGCGATGCTATGAAAGTGTTTAATAAAGAAATGCTATCATTTAGGCCAGGGGTTCTCAACGTTTTTGGCCGGGGACCCCCGGAAATGCTTTGACAATGTCTCGGGACCCCCGCCCCGCCCCTTCCCGACCCCCAATATAAATTGACTGCTACAATAACCTTAATAATAGAGACAATACACCATAAATAAATACTGAAACCAGATATAATCATTAGGAAGGTGTATGCATGTACTATGTGTACCATGTAAACTCTTAATTTTCGATTTTCCATCCATTCAGTTGGGAAAAAAATAAAATAAAAGCTTTTTTTTTTTTTTTTTTTTTAATAATTTGGGGACCCCCCAAAATAATTGGGCGACCCCCTGAGGGGTCGCGACCCACGGGTTGAGAACCCCTGATTTAGGCAATGGCTTGTATAGCCTACTATCAGAGCAGAATGTTATCATGTATTAACATCACTTTTGCAGAGGCTAATATAGACATAATATTATCCCCAGAACGACAATTATTATTGAAGCGTTGGCCAGTTCTCTGACCTCACCCCGTGTTTGGAATCATGAGAACACCACCAGAACGGCTACACAGTTGTCTAAATCTTTGAAACGAAACAAGTTAGACAACTCCAGGATTTTGTTAGTGTTTTCTTAACCGGTTCACGGCGTCTGCCGCCCCCGTACACTCCTCCCCCCCCCCCCCCCCCCCGCTCTGAGCGCCGTGTAAATCCCAGCGCTGGGATTTGGAAGTGATTTAAATGAGACGATGTATAAATCATCGTTGTTGTTGCTCAAGAGGTCATTTCCTCTTTGCGGAACTTTTTTTTCTTCACCCCCAATCAAAGTTCACTTCTTTCTCTTCCTTTCCTGACTCTTGATAACTGGCCAGGGAAATTTCAACACAGACATTTTTTTACTACTACTTTTTGTACTAGAAATAAACATTGCAGTGTCGGTTAATGAGCTGTAATGTTGTTTTCTATACTGTAATGCTGTGGTTTTCAAACATTTTCACGTCAAGAGGGACCTCCACATTGATGTGTATTAAATTTGGCCACGGACCAGACCACCATTTTCAAAGATTTTGGAGCCAGGGAGACCCCCCTAAAAAATAGCCAATAATAAAAATGGCTAATTCGCTATCTTATTTGATTCTGTAGCTGCAAGTAAAGTGTCAAAAGGACAAAACACATTTGTTTTTTCTGTTGCAGGAGATCAGCAATGAACCTCATTTGTTTGTGGAGGGCATCAGCTCCCACGACCTGAACCAAGGCCTTGTGGGAAACTGTTGGTTTGTGGCCGCGTGCTCCTGTTTGGCACTGAAACCACACCTCTGGAAGAAGGTGAGTCCCGGATCACAAAAATGTCTAAAAATGTCTTCTAAATACCTAACAGATTTCTGAAAACCCTGTGTTTCTATATGTCAGTGGTGCTCCGCCTTTTTCACATCAAGGACCCCCAGAATGATCTGTATTTGGCCGCAGACCCCCATCTGAAAATATGTTGTTCCAGGGACCCCCCCCCCCCCCAGGAGCAAAGATTTGAGTTAAAAAACGTTCACTCTGAAAGAATATATATATTCAAAGATTTGTGCCACATTCTCACGATTTTCCAAAAATAGCAGATCTACAAGCTCGTAGCGCGCCACTCGGTGGCACGCTATGAGCTTGAAGATCTGCCATTTTTCAATAGCTAAAGTATAACATAATGCTTAAAACACCAAAAGGGGTTCCTGCCCAGAATGGGTTAAAGTTAAGTTATAGATAGACCCAAGCAAGCGCAGGCGAAGACAGACAAAAACTTGACATGGAAGACAAAGTTTATATCTCCAGGATTCACACAAGCAGGGGTTGACAAACTTGACACTATAAGGTCTCAGAGGCCTCATGTTTTACCTGCCCAAAGGTCATGCAAGACCAAAAATATAAACCACACAAGACCAAAAATATAAAATGAAAAGTCTGTTTGCATTTTAGGCTTTGCAAACAAAAACTGCACAGGGCAAATAAGTAGGCCTATAATCTAAATAAATGTACTGTGGCTAAAATGGTTTTCAGCTACATTATCTTATCTACGTTTCTGAGCAGGTAATTTTAGGAAGCAATGCGGTCATAGTAGGACCGTGTTACTTCCTAAAAAAGACCAGTTTCGCCACATATTTGTTTTATGACCGTCAAACAACAAATAACTGTGGCTTTTTATTTAACAAGCGGAGGCCTGACTATATCAGTACAAAGTTCAAACAATTCACCTTAAGGGCCATTCAGCTCATTCCTGTCATTTCTGGGGCAAATAGTCTTGTTTTAGAAATAGAAAATATTTCTAAATGTAGACGCACAGAATAAGTGTAACCTTACGACTAATGATGAAGACAATAATCTATAGACTCTACATTAATGTTGTCTTCATTAGGGTTAGATGTATTTCAGCCATTTCTTAGCTGTAACGTTACAATAATTTTCTCTGCTTGTAATAATAATAGAAATCTACCGTATCGATAAATCCATCGTCTTAAATCCACGTAACTCGAGAACTGTTAGCCCCGCCGACTTCAATTTTAACACACGCGTTCCACGCCCCCATAGGGAGTGCAGTGCCCGGTGTCGAGTCGGACCCACGGTTGTCCAGAACCGCCACAAAAGGCCTCTGCCCGGGCTCTGGATATGTAGGGCACCTGCCCAGGCTCCAATATATGGAGCTGGCCTGTTCTGACATCACAAAGGTGTTCTGACGTCTGCATAGACTCCATATTTGGGCATGCCTGACAAAGAACTCCATATATGGGCATAAAAGGCACACACACATAATAACTGGGTGGGGCATGCAGTTCCAACTTGCATCGTTCCAAGTAGGCCAGTGCCCAGCAGAAAAGTCCCTGATCACTCCTATATCTCCATATATGGAGCTGGCCTGTTCTGACATCACAACACTTCATATTTGGGCATGCCTGACACAGAACTCCATATATAGGAATAAAGGGACACAGAGTGACAGATACAAGACATCTCCATATATGGGCATAATAGGGACACAGACAGATGGGTGGAACGGGTACTCTGACACGGGTACAACGGGTATTGCATAGCCGGGTGGGGCATGGATCTCCAACTTCCATCGTTACTGGTGCTCTACAGCTGGGCACCAGTCTTAGTAATAATAATAAAATTTAAAATTCATAGTGTTTTTTGTAAGTACCCAAATACGCTTTACAAGAGTGGGAGGAGAAGACAACGAATGTTGAGACCAAGGTGGAGTTATAGCTCATATTGAAGAGGTGGGGTCTGAGAGCGGTTTTGGTTTGGAGGGTGGGGAGTTGAGACTTCTCTGAGACCTTTGGGGAGTTCATTTAAACTCCTTCCCTGCTGCCACTAGATGGCTCTAAAAGGCTCAGAGCGCCACGGTTTTAGCCCTATGCGGCCTCTCATTTAGGCCTGACGTCGAAAATTTAAAAAAAGTCATCTAAAAGAATATATTCAAAGATTTGTGCCGCATTTTCACGATTTTTCAATAGCTAAAGTATAACATAATGCTTAGTTAAAACACCAAAAGGAGTTCCCGTCAAGAATGGGTTAAGAAGCGAGACCGACAAAATTGACGCACTTCCGGGAACACGGAAGTATTTCAGGGGTGCACTCTAGATACACGGTCAGTGATCACATACAGTAAGCTGAAGCGGTTCAGCGCGGTCTCCAATTTTATTTATTGAGCTCCAAAAACATCGATGTTTTGTATGATCAGCTCAATCTGAGCTCAATTCCAATGCAATGAGTTTTTTCAATCGGCTCTAGGCCTGGATGGAATATAGCCGGTGATTTCATATTTTCTGAAAAAAAAGACAAAAAAAGGGAAAGAATCTGTATAAAAGACCATGTCGTCCATGGAATGCTGACCATACATTATGGTTGTCCAATGTAGTCCTTGGCAGGGAAGGTTAATATGATCTGCAAATGTAAAATAGTTGTGTGTATTATTTCCCAGGTGATTCCCGACTGGGAGGAGCAGGAGTGGGACTCCAAGTCCCCGGACAGCTACGGGGGGATCTTCCACTTCCAGTTCTGGGTGTTCGGGGAGTGGGTGGACGTGGTGGTGGACGACCGGCTGCCCACCATCAACGGAGAGCTCATCTACTGCCACTCCAAGCTCAACAACGAGTTCTGGAGCGCGCTGCTGGAGAAGGCCTACGCCAAGTCAGTATATACAGCCAGTAACCTAACCCTATAAACTAGGGATGTCCCAATACACTACTTTCGTTCCCGATCCGATCCCGATACCACAATTTCTGTGATACTGAATACCGAAAACCGATACCAGTGTTGTGATCTCGTGCTGTGTTCATAGCTATAGCTATATATCACGTGTTGTGTTTATAGCTATCTAGCTATATATCTCGTGTTGTGTTTATAGCAGACTCCTCACTCAAATGTGCACTTGCAGTTTGGGCAACTCCAAAGCAAACTCCACATGCCCCAACATTTTATTTACCTACCATAGTGTCAAGTGTCAACCCCTTACCCCTGTGTCGGATCGGTGGTTAGACTGGCATATTCGCAGATACCGATATGACCCGATATGACAAATAAGGGCCGATACCGATCCTTTTCCGATACCGATACAGTATTGGGACATCTCTACTATAAACCCTACGCCAAGTCAGTATAAGCACCTAGAACCTTAAAGGTCCTTTGAAAACGGGCAGCGATGAACGCAGACGTTGTTGCCTCTGGATCAACGACAGGTTTGCTCTGGATTTTTTTTCGGAACTCTCCTGATCCTGAACGCAGAATTTTTGCGTTGAAAGAATGTGTCTAGAAATCCATTTCATCGCCTGCATCTCCAGTATAGCCAATGTGGCGCAGCGCTGCTATTTTTTGAAAAATCCGAAGAACGACTGACATAGAAACATAGCTTTTTCAGAAAACTGTCAGGATGTGGAAGACATTTTTTAGAATCTGATCTCAGGTCAAAATGGGTTAGTCTGGGCTACGCAAGGCTAAACGGTGACCTATATCTTGGTGTCTGTCTGCAGGCTGTCTGGATGCTACGAGTCTCTAGAGGGCGGCAACACGGGCGACGCCGTGGTGGACTTCAGCGGAGCGGTGGCGGAGGCCGTGAACCTGGAGGCAGAGGCCTTCTGGAAGGACCAGAAGAGACAGGAGCAGTTCTTTGAGGACCTGCTGAAGGTCTGGGACCGCGGAGGAATCATCAGCTCCTCCATCGCCGTACGTATATTGTTCACCCATTTTGACCTGAGATCAGATTCTAAAAATGTCTTCTAGTTTTCTGAAAAACCTATGTTTCTGTGTCAGTGGTTCGTCGATTTTTCAAAAATAGCAGATCTACAAGCTCCTAGCGCGCCACTCGGTGGCGCGCTATGAGCTTGTAGATCTGCTATTTTTCAATAGCTAAAGCATAACATAATGCTAACACCAAAAGGGGTTCCCGCCCAAATACGTCGTATATCTCTGAGCAAATAGACATGTTACGTCATGATGATGTACAATGATAAGAGTGCCCCTCGCTTCACACAGGTGTGATTTTTTAAAATATGTTACATCAGTGGTTTTTAACCAGTGTGTCCTTGAGGGGGTTCCAGGTGGTCCCCAGCTAAATGATGCATGGTAACCAAATAGAGCCTTATAAATCGTTAACTCTTGAGAGCGTAAAATGAAACCAAATGAACCCGGGAGGGTCCATTTGATTACAGGAAGTCTACAGGCAGTCCACACATTTAGAGAGAATGTAGAATATATTTTTTGAGTGGTGCAAACCACTCCAACAACCAGCTTTGTCTGTATCTATGTTTGTGTACCTGTGTACGTGTCCGTGCACAGGTGAGCATGGTTACCATGGTCACTGACATTACGTCAGACCACAGCTGATCAGGCTATATAAGACCTTGCACCACTCAGTTCACACGGGTGTGATTTTTTGATTAACGCGTGCCTGTTATCTCTCCTAATGGTATACCAACATCAATACAGCATGGAATTGTGGACAAAATCTTTATGCAGCAACAACAAAATATTCTTTAGTTTTGGGTCTGAGAGGCTAACGAACTCTCATCAAATGGTGGTTCCGTGGCTCAGTGGCGTGCACAGACATTTAGAGGGGCAGGTGCTCAACTTAAAAAAGGGCACCTTGTGCAGCGCGTGGAACCGGCCGGTTGCCTTAATCCATTTTGGGCGGGAACCCCTTTTGGTGTTAGCATTATGTTATGCTTTAGCTATTGAAAAATAGCAGATCTACAAGCTCATAGCGCGCCACCGAGTGGCGCGCTATGAACTTGTAGGTCTGCTATTTTTGAAAAATCAAAAAAAAAAGAAGAAAAAAAAAAGTTTTTTTTTCTTTTTTTTTCAAAAGGGCACATTGCCAAAAGGGCAGGGGGTGCTCTAGCACCCCCTAGTGTCTATCTGTGCACGCCACTGCCGTGGCTCAAATGCCAAAAAAATAATGGACCTTGATATAAAAAGGGTTGAGTGAGTGACATAAATAGAGCAGTTCTTTGAAGACCTGTGCGTGTGTGCATGCGTGCGTGCGTGCGTGCGTGCGTGCGTGCGTGCGTGCGTGCGTGCGTGCGTGCGTGCGTGCGTGCGTGCGTGCGTGCGTGCGTGTAAAAGGGAGCCAATAAAAGGAGTGATAATATGGAAAGAGCATGCACTGGTCGTGAGTTGGGCAGCTGAATAATGGGCCAATTGAAGTTTATTACATTTATTCTAGTTCTTATGGGAGTCAGTCGGCGTCAGGTTTCTTTAGGGTTAGGCTACTGCAGTTATTGCAGACCAGAAACGTCAGGAAGGAATATAATAGTGTATTAGGTCAGTTATTAAGGAAGACACAGAAGGCGGACATAATATTATTACAGTAAATGAGCGGGAAGGAGGTCTAGCCGACAGGTAGCTTGATTTGGACTCACGACAGTGAAACCAGATATTTCACCCACAGTTCAACCCATTCAAGACAGCAACTCCTTTTAGTGTTTGTATAAGCATTATATGTTACACAACTAGCTATTGAAAAATAGCAGATCGACAAGCTCGTAGCGCGGCACCGAGTGCCGCGCTACGAGCTTGTAGATCTGCTATTTTTGAAAACTTGTGGCGCAAATCTTTGAATATATATTCTTTCACAGCGAAGGTTTTAAACTCATATCTTTGCTTCTGGGGAGGTCCCTGGAACCACATATTTTCAGATGGGGGGTCGGTGGCCAATTACATATATTTTTTGGGGTCCTTGACATGAAAATGTTTGAGAAAACTGTCAGGATTTAGAAGGCATTTGTAGAATCGTCCTCACAGGTCTAAACGGGTTAAAAACGAGCGTTTTAAAGAACAGAGAGACACATACATACAGTACATAAAGTCAAATGGAAGTGAACATCAAATGTATACCCAGTGTTGTTTGAAGAGAGTTTGTGGATATTTTTCACAGTTTCTTTGGCACAAACAAAATAAAATAAAACGCCATTAAGGAGTTCCACTGTGCAATTTAACACTGGCCGAGGTGCGAGAGTGTCCGGTGGCCGCAAAATATTGTTTACAGCTCTTGTGTTCCCTTGGCCTGACCTAATTAAATATGCATCATAGATAGATTTAAGCCTTCCACGCGCTACGTCCAACCAGGGAAACTCCCCCCTGTCAGGTGTAAAGGAGCAACTTGGACACTCAGGCATGAAGGAAGCATGAGTTCAAGTCTGTTGCTCTCCCCATGTCCCCCATATATGGGGACTAGGTTGGCGGAGGGTGTGTAGAGCCCAGGATCACATTAGATAATTGACACAGGGGTGAAAAATGGGTTACAAAATCGTGGGATAAAAATTATAGAAATAAAAAAAGATAGATTTAAGCCGTGGAAATGGCAAGGGCATCCGTAGAATGAAGGATGGGACTGGCTTTATGAACAACAGTTTTCACATTACGGTAAGGGTAATGACACATTATGTTTAGGATTACGTTTAGCGGCTAAGTGTTAGGCATGTATCTGCTATAGGATTAGGGATGGGACAATTATGATGAGTACCACAGACGAAAAACAGTCTAAGTCCAAATTTCATTCTGACGCCTCCACGAAAAGGCCTCGTTGTCCTGAACCCTTATCTATCATTTATACATTATGGATCAATAGTGTGGACTTAGACTGTTTTTCGTCTGTGGCATTCAATATAAAATGCTCCGAATAAACAGTATTGCGGTGATTTTAATTTGTCGAGAAACCGTCCTTCGTCGTACACTAGGAAGAATTCGATTTTGTTGAGCTGCAAATTCAGTAGCCTATATACCACTTAAACCCATTTTGGACTGAGGTCGATTAAAAAAAGGCTTCTGAAACAGTTTTCTGAAAAAACCTATGTTTCTATGTCAGTGGTGCTCAACCCTTTTCATGTCAAGGACCCCCAGAACTATCTGTATTCGGCCTCTGACCACCATCTCAAAATGTGTAGTTCCAGGGACCCCCCCCAGAAGCAAAGATTTGAGTTAAAAACGTTCGCTCTGAAAGAATATATATTCAAAGATTTGCGCCACAAGATTTTTTTTGAAGATGTATTTGTTTCCCTGGCACAAAAGGACAAAAAAACCATATCGGTATCGGTGTTATTTTAAACATCGTTATCAGCCAAGAATTTACATATTGAGCTTTGCACTGCTTAATTAGATTTTATGATTTTATACATGGTCTTGATATCTTGCTTGGTTTTAATGGTGTCTTGTAACGTGTCCTTGAGTGCTTTGCATATTATTATTAGCATTAATTCTATGTCTAAACAAGATCCTTACTGTAACTGTAATCCTGACAGATATATACACCCTTTACCTGACCTTATAACACCAAGAGGTTGACACTAATGGTTGACCGACACTTAAGTAAATAAAACATTGGTGCAAGTGGAGTTTGCTTTCCGGGTTGTCCGAAGGGCAAGTGCGTTTGAATGGAGAGATAACCGTCTTCATTAAATATCATCAGGTTATTCATGAAGAACTAATTATGCAGCCTTTTTTACGACTAGCAGTTGTGCTCATTCGGATTTTCAATCAAGTGACTGTCGCCTCTCGACAGCTTTCGGTTTCATTTACTTTTCGGGCAAGTGGCCTGCATGACATTGCCCAACGGGGCAGTCTTTTGAGACCTTAGTAGTGTCAACTGGGGACAGAGTGGAATTCCGACGCACCGTCATTCCGACTGCGTGGCGTCCGCGTGTGTAGCCATGTCAAAGCCCTGAATAATTTAAAGCTACGAGATACATGTCTATATAAGCCTTAAGCCTTCACCCAACCTTAACCTGAACGGATACATGATTAAACATGAGACCAGATTCTACAAAATGTCTTCTATTAATCGTGACAGTTTTCTGAAAAACCCATGTTTCTATGAACTTCTCAAACTTTTTCAAGTCAAGAACTCCCAAAACGTAATTTGTATTTGGCCAGCCGGACCCCCATCTCAGAATATGTTGTTCCAGGGACCCCCAGAAGCAAAAATATGAGTTAAAAGGTCACGTGTGAAAGAATATAATAATTGAAAGATTTCCACCACATTTTTCACGATAAAAAAAAAATAGCAGCATTCCAGGTCTTAACCCATTTTGGGCGGGGACCCCTTTTGGTGTTTTAAAGCATTATGTTATACTTTAGCTATTGCAAAATAGCAGATCTACAAGCTCATAGCGCGGCACCGAGTGCCGTGCTATGAACTTGTAGGTCTGCTATTTTTGAAAAATCGTGAAAATGTGCCTCAAATCTTTGAATATATATTATTACAGAGTGAAGATTTTAACTCAAATCTTTGCTTCTCTTCTGGGGAGGTCCCTGGAACAACATATTTTCAGATGGGGGGGGGGAAGCATATTACATATAATGTTTGGGGTCCTTGACATGAAATATTGAGCACCACTGATACACAGAAACATAAGGTTTTTCAGAAAACTGTCAGGATTTTGAAGACATTTTTTAAATGTCGACGTCAGGTCTAAATGGGTTTTTAACCAGACCAGATCCATGCTCTTGTCCCTCCAACTCCACCACTATACAGGCGTCCCCCACAGAGATAGAGATGAAGCTGGCCAACGGCCTGGTGAAAGGACACGCCTACGCCGTGACGGCCGTGAAGAAGGTGCGCCTGGGCCACGGCCTGATGGCCTACTTCAAGAACGAGACCATCCCCTTGATCCGCATGAGGAACCCCTGGGGCAAGACGGAGTGGAACGGAGCCTGGAGCGACAGGTGAGAGGAGGAGAATATAGGGGAGAGGAGAGTAGAGAGGAGAGAGGAGAGGAGAGGAGAGGAGGAGAGGAGAGGAGGAGAGGAGAGGAGGAGAGAGGAGAGGAGGAGAGAGGAGAGAGGAGAGAGGAGAGAGGAGAGGAGCCTGGAGCGACAGGTGAGAGAGAGGAGAATAGGGGAGAGGAGAGTAGAGGAGGAGAGAGGAGAGGAGGAGAGAGGAGAGGAGCCTGGGGTGACAGGTGAGAGGAGGAGAATATAGGGGAGAGGAGAGTAGAGGAGGAGAGAAGAGAGGAGGAGAGAGGAGAGGAGGAGAGAGGAGAGGAGGAGAGAGGAGAGAGGAGAGGAGCCTGGAGCGACAGGTGAGAGAGAGGAGAATAGGGGAGAGGAGAGTAGAGGAGGAGAGAATAGAGGAGAGGAGGAGAGAGGAGAGGAGCCTGGAGCGACAGGTGAGAGAGAGGAGAATAGGGGAGAGGAGCCTGGGGTGACAGGTGAGAGGAGGAGAATATAGGGGAGAGGAGAGTAGAGGAGGAGAGAAGAGAGGAGGAGAGAGGAGAGGAGGAGAGAGGAGAGGAGGAGAGGAGGAGAGAGGAGAGAGGAGAGGAGCCTGGAGCGACAGGTGAGAGAGAGGAGAATAGGGGAGAGGAGAGTAGAGGAGGAGAGAATAGAGGAGAGGAGGAGAGAGGAGAGGAGCCTGGAGCGACAGGTGAGAGGAGGAGAATATAGGGGAGAGGAGAGTAGAGGAGGAGAGAGGAGAGGAGGAGAGAGGAGAGGAGGAGAGAGGAGAGCAGCCTGGAGCGACAGGTGAGAGGAGGACAATAGAGCGTCGCAGTCCCGCCCCCTCGAGAGACCCGGAAAATAATTTCCCGTTAATTTTCCTCATAGACTTTTCAAAAAGTATTTATTTAAAGACGTTTACGCCGCGGACAAAGCCAAACACAATGTTTTGGGCCGAACAAATAATTAGAAAGAAGAAAAAAAATGGCAGGTTACAACACTTTTTTGTGTTGTTTTTCTTCTTTGTAATTATTTGTTTGGTCCAAAATATTGTGTTTGTTGTTGTCATGATTTGTCACGACTCGAGTTGGCTTCGTACGGCGCTTAAAAGGTCTTTAAATAAACACTTTTTGAAATGTCTATGGGGAAAATGCATTGGGAATTATTTCCTGGGCCCTGGCGTCGTCATGAAAGGGGGCGGGACTGCAACGCTCTATAGGGGAGAGGAGAGGAGCCTGGAGCGACAGGTGAGAGGAGAAAGCTGGATGACTGCATGGCCGTACCGGTTTCACTGTAACCTCACCTCAAGAACCCTTCCTTCAACCTATATAGACCTGTGGTATCGTATAGGCACTTAAACCCTATTGTACACAAACACAGTTCATCAAGTTGGATCTGGACTTGATCTGCCCTCGTTGCCTTCTACACCAAATCTTCTACAATCTTACAATCATAATCTTAGATCAGCAGACAAAGTTTGACTTGACAACCCCCCCCCCCCCCCCCCCCCCTCCAACAGAAAGCTTGTGACGGAACGGAAGGTGACAGCCAGGGCTTCCATTTCTGTGAGAACCAACTAACTATAACTAACTACTTCAGTGTCCACTTTTAAAAGACTTTTAACAACATATTATTAATATAGAAAGGCTTTTAACTAGAATGAATGGAGTGGGTCTAGTTTCTGCTTTCTCTCTTTTTATACATTTTTCTTATTACTTTTGTATAAGTTTCTCTTTTGCTTTTATTGTTAATTTCTATCATTGAATTGCCTGTTTATGTACTGTATAATGTGAAGCACTTTGTAAACCTGTTTTTGAAAAGTTCCACAGTATATAAATAAAGTTTATATAATCTACGAGCTTGTACTTTAGATCGGCTATTTCTGGCGAATGTTCCCCCACAGAGTAGCTAGGTTCCCCCACGGGGAGCTAGGTTCCCCCACGGGGAGCTAGGTTCCCCCACAGAGTAGCTAGGTTCCCCCACAGAGTAGCTAGGTTCCCCCACGGGGAGCTAGGTTCCCCCACGGGGAGCTAGGTTCCCCCACAGAGTAGCTAGGTTCCCCCACGGGGAGCTAGGTTCCCCCACAGAGTAGCTAGGTTCCCCCACGGGGAGCTAGGTTCCCCCACAGGGAGCTAGGTTCCCCCACGGGGAGCTAGGTTCCCCCACGGGGAGCTAGGTTCCCCCACGGGGAGCTAGGTTCCCCCACAGAGTAGCTAGGTTCCCCCACGGGGAGCTAGGTTCCCCCACAGAGTAGCTAGGTTCCCCCACAGAGTAGCTAGGTTCCCCCACGGAGTAGCTAGGTTCCCCCACGGAGTAGCTAGGTTCCCCCACGGGGAGCTAGGTTCCCCCACAGAGTAGCTAGGTTCCCCCACGGAGTAGCTAGGTTCCCCCACGGAGTAGCTAGGTTCCCCCACGGGGAGCTAGTGCTCAAGTGGTTAGCGGGTAGAGAGGTCACCTGGTAATTAGAAGGACACCGGATCTCCGCCTGGCGGCCCTGGCCTGGTCCAAGTGTCAACTTGTTTTCTCGAGCGACCTCGCCTTCACCTTCCCACAGTTTTGGTCCAGACCCAAACTCTGTGTACAGTACAGTACAGTACAGTACAGTACAGTACAGTACAGTACAGTACAGTACAGTACAGTACAGTACAGTACAGTGCAGTGCAGTGCAGTGCAGTGCAGTACAGTACAGTACAGGGCTTTAAGCAACTAGTCGACTATTCAACTAGTCGACTAGTAAATCCACTAGTCGACCTTGCTGGTACTAGTTGACTAGTTGATACAAAATAAAGTTTTTACATAATAATTAAACAAGTAGTACTAGATAGATAGATAGATAGATAGATAGATAGATAGATAGATAGATAGATAGATAGATAGTATAACATGATTATCAGAGGCAGAATTGTGTGGGCATTTCGTATATTCGCTGAATGAGGCACATTTGATGAAAGACCACAGGGTCACCAAATCTGCCTCCTCATGAAGCTCATACATCTGCCTTTTATGAGATACCTTGTATGCAAGTGCAGGGAAGGTCACGGCCCGGGGTCACCACCACTCACTCAGCGCCAGAATGTGCATGTGCTGCATGTCTTCATTCGCGAATTCCATGGCAATGCACACCGTATAGCAGGGGTTCTCAACCCATGGGTCGCGACCCCTCGGGGGGTCGCCAAATTATTTTAGGGGGTCCCCAAATTATTTTCAAAAAAAAAAAAAAAAAAAAAAAATTACATTTTATTTTCACGATTTTTCAAAAATAGCAGACCTACAAGCTCGTAGCGCGCCACTCGGTGGCGCGCTATGAGCTTGTAGATCTGCTATTTTTCAATAGCTAAATTATAACATAATGCTTAAAACACCAAAAGGGGTTCCCACCCAAAATGGTTTAAGGTTATTGTAGCAGTCAATTTATATTGGGGGAGGGAGGGGGCGGGGCGGGGGTCCCGAGACATTGCCAAAGCATTTCCGGGGTCCCCGGCCAAAAACGTTGAGAACCCCTGCCGTATAGAATAGATAGATACTGTGGAATGTTTGGAACAAAGGACATCTGGAACGGGCAGATGGAAATTTCTTTTTCTTCTACATTCCTACTACATTCTACTGTCTGTCCTTCCATTGCAGCTCTGAGGAGTGGTCCAAGGTGGGCGAGACGGAGAGAGTAGCGCTGGGCATCACCGTGGACGACGATGGAGAGTTCTGGTGAGACGCTTACAGTATTTACAGTGTAATAGTACAGGGGTTCTCAACGTTTTTGGCCGGGGACCCCCGGAAACTGCTACAATAACCTTAAACCATTTTGGGCGGGAACCCCTAGCTCATAGCTCATAGCGCGCCACCGAGTGGCGCGCTATGAGCTTGTAGGTCTGCTATTTTTGAAAAATCGTGAAAATAAAATTTAAAAATAAATCTTTTTTTTTTCTTTTTTTTTTAATAATTTGGGGACCCCCTAAAATAATTTGGCGACCCCCCGAGGGGTCGCGACCCACGGGTTGAGAGCCCCTGTAATAGTACATGGTGTAGTAACACTTTATACGTATTTTTGCTCCCGATCCGAATCCGATCATTTGATTTTGTTGTATCTGCTGATACCGATTTTCCCCGATCCGATATTTCTATTTTTACAGAACATGTTTATGCCATATCACAATCTATCTATAAGTGTCTGTACGTACGTGTGTACGTCAGTAATGCACGTAACTCGAGAACCGTTCGCCCCACCGACTCCAAATTCGACACACGCGTTCCACACCCCCACAGGGAGTGCAGTGCCCTGTGTCGAGTCCGCCAGATATCCGGTTGTCCAGAACCAGCACAAAAGCCTCTGCCCGGGCTCTGGACCTGATCACCCCTTATCTCCATATATGGAGCTGGCCTGTTCTGACATCACAATGATGTTCTGACGTCTGCATAGACTCCATATTTGGGCATGCCTGACAAAGAACTCCATATATGGGCATAAAAGGGACACAGACATAATAACTGGGTGGGGCATCCATTTCCAACTTGCATCGTTCCAAGTAGGCCAGTGCCCAACGGGCACCGCTCTGGTAGTACAAAATCACAGACAATATCCAATCTAATATCTATATGATATATATTATGGATATAATATTGATACTAGGGGATGTCCTGACTCCTGATCAGGTTTTTTGGTAATTGGTACCATCGCCCATAATCCGTCTTGCCCTCGTTTATTTCCGCCGACCTCACGCCGACCGCTCGGTGTGGCGGTTCTTGTGTTCTTTATACTGAGAATAAGGTTAGAAATAAGTTTAGGGTTAGGCATCGTTTTACTGGAATTAAGCTTAGGAATAGGGTTAGCTTTTGGCAACTATTTACTGAGGTTAAGGTTAGGAATAAGGTTAGGTTAAATGGCAATTAGTAAATGGTGCATTTATATAGCGCCTTTATCCCAAGGCGCTTTACAGAGATGCATTACATTCACCCATTCACACACACATTCATACACCGATGGCAGCGGAAACCATGCAAGGCACCAACCTGCACATCGGGAGCAATTAGGGGTTCAGTGTCTTGCTCAAGGACACTTCGACACTAACTCTGGGAGAGCCCACAGGGTTCGAACTGGGAACCATGCGGTTCCCATCCGGTCACTCTACCCATGAGCCTAATCTTACGTACTTTAATCAAATTTAATTGAATTAAATTGAATTGTGTTGTGAGCTTGTATATCCGGTATTTTTTGCCAAATGCTTAATGGTTAAAATGTGCACACACGTCATCTTACAAAAATAATGGGAAGAGAAATACATAAGACACATGATTGCAGATCTCCATTTTGTAAAGATATGTGAACACGTAAACCTTTTTTAAAGACAAAAAAAAAAACTATTTTTCCAGACAAATATGTTTATTATTTCTCTTAGACTACTAGCAGTATTTTCATTCATTATCTTCTCTTATCCTCTTTTCAATACAGTAACAAATTACTGAAAACTGTTTTTTTTTAATTAATTCTCTTAAGTTACAAATATCCTGTGTTCTCTTCTCTCTTTTTTTACACACCCTTTGCTGTTTGCATCACGATTGCAATTGCAATTTAAACACGATTTAAATTGTCGCCAGTTTGAACCGACTTTAAGGGATTATATCGTGACATGCCTATATTTTCTACCCTCTCCCAGGATGTCGTTTTCAGACTGGTGTAAGAACTTCACGGACACGGACATCTGCCGCCTCATCAACACGGCGCTCATCAGCATCCACAAGACCTGGAACGAGGTGGTGCACTTTGGCAGCTGGACCAAACACGCCGAGCCGCTGCTCAACCGCTGCGGGGGCTGTGCCAACCACAAGCAGACCTTCCTGCAGAACCCACAGGTATACTGACTGGTTGATTGGTTGATTGGTTGATTGATTGATTGATTGATTGATTGATTGATTGATTGATTGAAGGGTTGTCCCGATCCGATCACGTGATGGGAAATCGGGGCCGATCACGTCCATTTTGAAATGATCGGAATGGGATCGGGAGTAAAAAAAATCACACCTGTGTGAACTGAGTGGTGCATCTCCCCTCTCCCCACCCCCTCCCTCTCTCTCTATCTCTCTCTCTCTCTCTCTCTCTCTCTCTCATTAGCAGGCAACAGTGCAGCACTATCTCTCTCTCTGTTTCTGGCACAACAGTGCCACTTTTGCCCCTACTGGTACTCATAGTCACATAGTCACATATATAGGTGAACACGGACATTGCTGTTCCTTGGAGTGGTTGCACCACTCAAAAACTTGATTGGGACATCCCTATAGTATATCCATATCATGACATTAGACTGGATATTGTCTGTGATTTTGGATATTGTAGCTATTGTGATATGGCATATAGTGTTCCATAAAAATATAAATATCGGATCAGGAAAAATATGTATCGGTGTAGACACTCAAAATAAAATGGGATCGGGACATCCCCAATTGATTTGTGATTGATTGATTAATTAATTAGTCAGAAATGTAAACGGCACATATTTAAGACATATGACACATATTTAAGACACATGACATATGGATAACACAATTATTATTCACATTAAATGACTGACTAAATCTTAGTTAAGTTTTATTATTACAATATATTGACTCATTCCATATGTTTGTAAGCAACGTAAAAGGAATGGTGGATTAATTTCTCTTTCTGGCACTGCAGGTGATTATGGGATTGCCTTATTTAGAAAATGGCTAACCGATCACGTACACTAAAAGCCCTGGACCATCATCAGTGACCTGAGATGGTCACCTATAGTTCTCCTTGTAATTCTAGCTGATCCGTGGCTAGCAGTTGTGGAAAAAGTGCTCAATTGTTTTATTTAACCCATTTTGACCTGAGATCAGATTCTAAAAATGTCTTCTACATCCTGACAGTTTTCTGAAAAAGCTATGTTTCTATGTCAGTCGCTCTTTGATTTTTCAAAAATAGCAGACCTACAAGCTCATAGCGCGCCACTCGGTGGCGCGCTATGAGCTTGTAGATCTGCTATTTTTCAATAGCTAAAGCATAACATAATGCTAAAGGGGTTCCCGCCCAAAATGGGTTGCAAAAGTATCAATACTGCAATGTAGAACTACTTCGCTACAAGTAAAAGTCCAGAATTCAAAATGTACTTGAGTAAAAGTACAAAGTTATTGGCATCAAAATGTACCTAACGTACCTTACTCACTATGCAGAATGTGCCATTTCAAGTTTTCAAATGTACACAAATATTTCGAAAATAGCAGCTCTACAAACTCCCACGTGAGCTCAGAGTTACAGACCCATATAATAAGGGTCCATTTGGTTCCAAACTATCATTTAGCTGCATGGGGACCCCCTGGAACTCCCTCAAGGACCCCTGGGGCTGGGCCCACTTTGAGAACCACTGGCATGGAAGACCATGCAGAGCCCAGAGGACCCGACCAGAGTCGGCAGTGTGGCAGCGGTGGGCGAACGGATTGCGGAGCGGTCTTGATACCGGAAGGTCGCCAGTTCGAATCAGCGGTCCGACACGTTAAAATTACCACCGCTGAAGTGCCCTTGAACAAGGCATTGAACCACTACGTCGATGAAATGTTCTATGAGCAGGGCCTGGCTGGAAACAAGTCCTTGAGCTTAGCCCAGATACCCTGGGTAAATATAGTAGTCATTTCATTTCATTTCAGTCAGCAACCATGCACTGATTCTATAGCAGAAGTGTATTTAATTCCAGATTTTAGAAGCGATTGTATCTCATCTCAAGTGTACTGTAGCACCAGAAAAGGCTAAGGCTACATCGCTACGTGTTTGAAACGGTCGAATGGGAAACGCACGTCACTGAAAGCACAGTGTGTCTGTCGGGCAATTAGACTTGTTTCCTGGCAGCCGTGCTGACATGAAAATAGCAGGTTAAACACAAGTGTTAGCAATCATACTAATGAAGGTTCAATCATACTGCTAATGAAGGTTCCATTCCTTTCATCCAATCATACTGATCATACTGCTAATGAAGGTTCCATTCCTTTCATCCAATCATACTGATCATACTGCTAATGAAGGTTCCATTCCTTTAATCATACTGCTAATGAAGGTTCCATTCCTTTAATCATACTGCTAATGAAGGTTCCATTCCTTTCATCCAATCATACTGCTAATGAAGGTTCCATTCCTTTCGGTCATACTGCTAATGAAGGTTCCATTCCTTTCGGTCATGAGTCAGTGTTGTTGCTATTGTAGGTTACATGTTAAGACTCTGCTACACGAAAATGTAATCTTCATCATTATAGCATTGGTACTAAAAACATGCATTTCATGTCGATATGGTTGCTGTGAGAAAGGTCTATTTTTCCATCTCTGTGATGGAAAACCATTCATGATATGACCAGCACCTGAGTAGCAGGCTAGCAGCGGGGACAGCCCATAGTCGGACCTACGTGGCCGGTTAAGACTGAGGTTAGGGTTAGTAACCTACGTGGCCGGTTAAGACTGATGTTTGGGTTAGTGACCTACGTGGCTGGTTAAGACTGAGGTTAGGGTTAGTGACCTACGTGACCGGGTTAGTGACCTACGTGGCCGGTTAAGACTGAGGTTAGGGTTAGTGACCATACGTGGCCGGTTAAGACGGAGGTTAGGGTTAGTGACCTACGTGGCAGGTTAAGACTGAGGTTAGGGTTAGTGACCTACGTGGCAGGTTAAGACTGAGGTTAGGGTTAGTGACCTACGTGGCCGGTTAAGACGGAGGTTAGGGTTAGTGACCTACGTGGCAGGTTAAGACTGAGGTTAGGGTTAGTGACCTATGTGGCCGGTTAAGACTGAGGTTAGGGTTAGGGACCTACGTGGCCGGTTAAGACTGAGGTTAGGGTTAGGGACCTACGTGGCCGGTTAAGACTGAGGTTAGGGTTAGGGACCTACGTGGCCGGTTAAGACTGAGGTTAGGGTTAGGGACCTACGTGGCCGGTTAAGACTGAGGTTAGGGTCCGACCTACGTGGCCGGTTAAGACTGAGGTTAGGGTCCGACCTACGTGGCCGGTTAAGACTGAGGTTAGGGTTAGGGACCTACGTGGCCGGTTAAGACTGAGGTTAGGGTCCGACCTACGTGGTCTGTCAAAAGACGAGAGGCCGAAACTAACTCTGACATAAAGGGTTTAGCGACGGACAAACACGCTGATAGAGAGGGGAATAAGTAGACAGAGAGCTAACGAACTACACGCAGGTGAAAGCAATACACAATCAACACAAGGATAGGCTGGGCCAACAGGTAACTATACTAAACTATACTGGGACAGACAGACAGACAGACAGACAGACAGACAGAACGTAGCCTATACTGAACAACAGAACATATTTGGGTCCAAAAAACGGAGGGAAAATGGCAAAAGTGGCCGAGTATCAGGCCATGCCATAGATAGAGGAGATCCACAGATGGTGTATGGCAACGCGAGGCGTTGTAGATCAGGCAATGAGGTTTGGTGTTGAGGGAAAAAAGCAGACAATGGTACAGAGGCAAAGATAAAGTTCACTAAGTATTGAGGGCTTTTAAGTAGTTCAATGTGTGTCATAAGACACACATGTTTATTGACACAACACCGATGACAGTGCTGTCAAACACGTCTATGAAATTGTTTATCTATGCAATCTATGAAAACGTTTAATCTGCAACACAATTTTATACATTATCTGCTTCATCTCTCTCTACACTAGGGGGTCCTTGGGATGAAAAAAAGACCTGTTGTAATGGTGTACCAATACAATCCACTTATAGACATTGTGTTGGCCCCTCTGTGTGTTCCAGTACCTGTTTGACGTGACTAAGGATGTGGACGAGGTGCTGATCTCCTTACAGCAGAGAGACATGAAGATCCACAGACAGATCGGACAGGGAGAGAACCTCACCGTTGGCTTCTGTGTTCTGAAGGTAAGGAACATATAGGCTCTGAGCCACTCTGCTACTGTACATGATCAACCAGATAAGTTAAACAAATAAACATTTCATGGGGGAGTTTTCAAGGCAGACATTTGTTCAGTATAGCTTGGAATGATGGAATAGCTGGAAATGACATGAACCCAGAAATGGTGGTTAGTATAAAACTTTATGATATAAATATTATCTATAGGCATAGATTGCTAAAATCTAGGCCTATAGATTTTAGCAAAATCTATAGGCCTAAAAGTTGCTAAAAGTTGCTAAAAGTTGCACATTGAGCAATTTGAGCAATTAGCATAATAAGTTAATAAGTGACATTAACATCCTGTATAAGGCAAAATAAATCTAAATGTCAACATTCTTTAAGTATCATGTGACGTGTCAAACTAGGGGGTTTTCATGATTCTGAATCCATTCCAAGCATTCGTTTTGCACAAAAACACTCCTTGGGCTCCAAGTTTAATCTCATCTGCTAAGCCTTATATAGATGACATTTGAATCATAAAAGTTTATACTAAAGGGCAGGGACAGTAAATGTGTGGCGAATTATGACAAGTTCACAAGACATGTACAGACAAGAACAGAGAAACGGCCACTGTCTTACGTGAATCATGAGTTATTATGCGTCATGTTGAGATAACACGCCCACGTTAATTGAGAAACCATGTCCACTACAGTGTGAACATTGAATCAGAATAACAGATCTACAAGCTCATAGCGCGGCACCGAGTGCCGCGCTATGAGCTTGTAGGTCTGCTATTCTGATTAGGTCTGATATTCCTCATCCCATCATGACCACCAAACATTCCACAACTTTCATGCACATTTGAAACCTGGAGATACATATCCTGCTAACAGACAAAACACCAATAATAATAATAATGATAATGATAATAATAAATAAAACATGTTCTAGACATTCTAATGATCACATAAAAAATATATATTACAGTTATTTTACTTACTTTTATCAGGGTTAAAGGTCAAAGGTCATCGGTTAAAAAATGTTCAAAATTGCACTATATGTCCAGAGATTTTTAACTTGTGTAAATGTGTGCCTCTGTGGGGGGTATTTATATGCATATATCATGACCAATGGCATTGCAAGACTAAACAATGAACATCAATGATGATGTTTAGGTGTTTTTAATTAAGTAATTAATTCATATAAAAATGTTACCGAAAAGCATCGGTGGGTCTTTTAAGGTCATTAACCTCTTCGGTTACAACAGCAGGGCAGCGTAAACAACACAGTGAGATGTTGTTATGAAACCTGAAATGAAAGGAGGCGCGGGCGGTGGTGGGATTGATGATGAGGGCCTGACCACAGGAACGGCTGTTAACAGATTCTATCTGAGCGATGGGGCGTCAGTCCAAACTTTATTTTAGTTATTCGGTTATTTTTGGGGGTGTTGTTGTTGAAGCCGTTTGTCTTGCTTTATACGCTTGCATGTTTGCCGGCGTTTCCTCGTCGTTTTGGAAAGAATTTGGCCCACTATACGATTCACTTCTCTGCTCGTTTCTTGAACAAACAGCGTTTGACCAGCCGTTGGTCGTTTATATAACGATCATCACGCAGACGTTACATAATAGGATCATAATCGCGGGAACAAAACAAAGCACCGTTTTCAACACCACGTTTAATCATCAATGATTAAAGACATACCGAACCTCGGCCAAACGTCGCTTTGAGTTGAAATACGAAGCCCCGACCAAATGCCTGTAATTTCACATTTCATATTTCATGTCATAGCGATGCTGGGATTATAGCCCTTTTAAATCACAGTATGCGACAGAGCCAGAGCAGACCTCGCAGCATTTTCAAGAGGTCTGGACTGGAGCCAGGAGCCCTGGCTACATTCACAACACACGTCCCAGACACTCTTATCGGTGCTGTGTTGTACGCGCTGGGCTGGCTGACAGAGGCATGGCCAAGTCAAGTAAAGACGTGTTGACCACAGGGACCCCGAGCCATGTGTCCATAAAGGCAGGTGGCATGAGAGGGCATGCGTGTGGGGAAAACGCATATTGTTGTTGAAGGGCAGAAATTCACCATTTGTAAGCCTTCTGATTTGGTCCCTGACTGACTAACCAGCAGGCTCATTCTGCCTTGTTCCGCCTTGATTATGTTGAATTGACTAAAACATCATTTTTGGAAAAAACTAAAAACAAACAAATATGCCCAGTCACCATGCTTGACCTGTGATGTTCCTTTTGACTGACACCAAGTTTAAAATAACAATTGAGTGCACAGAATATCAATACGAAGCAACTGAAAAACACCTTATTTCAATGGTAGTGGATGGAGAGAGACGATTTTTGTCCAACCACAAAACGGCAACCAATGGGTACGAAGAGGGACACAACCACTTATCTCCATATACCCGTATTTTCCCGAATATAAGACAACTCTTATTATAAAACGACCCCCATTTTGCAAGACTCATTTGTGGAAAAATATAATGTTGAATGTCAAATAGTCTAGTCCCCGATTATAATACGACCCCATTTTTTAATGATATTTCCATTGGGAAAAAAACGTATAGTCTTATATTCAGGCCAATAGGGGTATATTCACTTTTTCTGTTTGTTTTTCCCATACATATATAATGCACTACTTTGTCATACTTTACAGTGTCACATTTTATTTATTTATTTAAATCCTGAAACGTAACAATTTTGGACATAGTGCATGCATGTTTGCATCCGACAGCGCCGACAATATTGAACATGACCAGTGAGTTTGAATTAGTGAATACAAAAAAAAGAAAACGTTTTCTAGTAGCATGGGCCCCACGTTCAGCTTCTCTGCTAGATTAATTAATTTTGGCCTGACCTCAAAATTTAAAAAAAATCTTCTAAATCTTCCAGTTTTCTGAAATAAATATTTTCACGATTTTTCAAAAATAGCAGACCTACAAGTTCATAGCGCGGCACTCGGTGCCGCGCTATGAGCTTGTAGATCTGCTATTTTTCAATAGCTAAATTATAACATAATGTATGTAACACCAAAAGGGGTTCCCGCTCAAAATGTATTAACCACGCTTGTACAACATGACCATGCTTCCCATGTTTGACTATGGCGTCGTCGTCTACAGTACAGAGCAGATCAAGGGCTCGCTATACCAAAGGTTGTTGTCCTCTCTAAAACCCTGCTTTGCGGTTTTCCACAAACGCCCCTTTTAGAACGCACCAGTAGACTTTCTATTGTTCCTCACTATTAAAATAACCTCACTCCTCAGTGAGTCACACAATGAAACCGTGTCGCAACAATTACTCATCGTGTTATCTCTCTCTCTACTGAGCAAAACGCTCCCTTATTTACTGTCCAACTATATTGTAGACACCAGAGGTACAGTATCAGGTGAGTCTAGCGTGGAATATGTTGATTCAATACCCATGTTGGTGGTTGACTTTAAAAGAGAGTGACACACACAAGTGTGAAGCTACATACATAGGAACATATAATACACTGAAAATGATTTTAATTACTCTGTGTAATTTCGAGAATAAATCAAACTTGAATGAATGAATGAACATACTGTACATACCGGTACATAGCATACTGTACATATAATACATTATTGTGTTTGTTTTCCTCTTATTCCACATTCATTTTTTAACAGATTTTCAGTGATGCCAGGATTACATTAGATACAATATGCACAGCTCAAAACTCGTTTAAATCGGTTACATATTGAGACAGGGGATTTTGCGTTCGTGGTGGTTTTATGTCGTCCCATAGGTTAGTAGAAAATAGATTATAATTTTTTTAGTGTGGGTTGAAGATCATTCCAAGGCTTTGGGGGGCACTAAATTAAATAGGCTGTTCTTTCCAAATCCAGACCGTTCTTGGGGGACCATAAAAAACATAAAAGGCCAAAAGGCCAAAGTTCACATCATCAGCATTATTGTGATGTTTAGCTGGAAGAGTTCCAACAATGTTCTTAAAATAGACTGATATCAATGTTTATTACTGCCAGAGAAGACAGAGCCACCTTATCACATGGTATTCATCATTGTACAGTATACTGTGTATGGAAGTGGTTCGCAAACCCCTGTAAACAACATGTTCCACCCACAACACTCCTGGATTATATTGTTACTTTATAGCACCTTACATCATATTAGTGTAGTACAATTCCCAGTGGTCCTTGAGGGGGTCCTTGAAGCTCTGACACTTATTTCAGACACGCTCTAGTATGTGAAGAGTCTGCCTGTGCTATTAACTCATTTTGGATAAAATCTAAATAAATGTAGTTTTTCTCCTGGAGGTTGCACGATGGCAGGCTCTCAGTCAAATCTGGTCACAAATGGTGGTCCGTGGCTCAAATGCAGAATAAATAATGGACCTCGATATGAAAAGGTTTGAAAACCACTGAGGGGATTAAGAGTGGAAGAAGCAGCGTTTCTCTGAATCCCATAATCCGATAATAATACTTCAAAAAACTTTTTTCCTAGAGGAAAGTTTTCTTTCCGTTTAGGGAAGCTGGTTCAATGTCTGCTGGCAAAGATTGTTTATATGGTATTTAAATGATTAAATTCCACATCTGGCCACAGTTTTCCATGTGTCTGAATGAACAACTGACTACTAGGGGCCTGCCATACTCTGTGTTATAGGCTCAATATGTCAGTTTGTCAGCTTCCCTTTCACATTCAATAGATCCCGTGATCTTTTGTGGCCAGATGTAATTTGCTGGGGTCTAGTATAGGACTATAGTAAATAATAATAAAGAAATCGGTATAAAATGTGGTCAAAGAAGACATATTTATAGCCACACTTGTTTGAATGTCCCCCCGCGCCCTGTCAAATATAGTTACGAAAGAAAGCAGAAAATGTAAAAAGAATTGCACTCATCTTTTACTTTCTGTAATAACAACCTAAAACATGAACATTGGTTGAAAAACACACAAGTTGTCCTTCAAGCCCGATTCTAAGATATTTATATTCAGTAACTCTCTCTCTCTCTCTCTCAATAACGGTACAATCCTCAGTGTTCCACAAGCCTTCCACTGGGGCCTTCTGTCCCAGTGGAAATACACATGTTGTACCCATTTACACCACAAGGTGGCAGAAGAATTCATCTGTGTCTGGCATGCACCACACAGAACAGTAAGTCAGTATAGTATTTCACTGCTGTCGACGGCGTCAGGCAGACATCACATCACGTCTGCCTGCATAGGATGGAGATGTTATTGTTGACAAATTAATTAATGTAACTAAGGCCCTCATTTATCAATCGAGTGTAAAATCTGCCCCAAATTCGAGTGTAGGATTCGTAGTACACCCACGTCGGGTCGGCATTTACAAAGTGATCGCAGACAGCTGTTTCTTCCTAATTTCATTCCTAGCAGTGATAAATGTGACGGCTGAAATCAATCTGGCACGCCCTATAAAATCAAGCCTCGCCCTCGTTTTTGCGACATGAACAACTGCAATACGACCTGGAAACCATGGTTACAGGAAAATAAAAGTTTCACTCGCTTGCCCCCTCCCATACACACACACACACACACACACAGACGCACGCACAAGCAACTTGTTGTATCTTAAATAAATAAACCTGCATGAATTAAATAAAGCTGTAGGACTACGCTGTCTGTTTCTCCTCTCGCTTCGCTTCCCTTGCTGCCCGCATCACCCCCCCCGCACGCACGCACGCACATATAGCAATTTGCAAGCAACTGTCACTGTGTGTTGTTAGTTGTATATTAAATTATTAAAGTCTTTTTAATTTAATATACAACAAGATATATTGGTGAACGAAAACCTGAACCTGTGAACCATGAATGAAATAACAAATAGGCACACACAGGCTGCTGTTTTGCATAGGTGCTCCTCCTGTCCTGTCTGTCTGTCTCTCTCTATCACTGTGGTCCGTCCGTGACCGTGACCAACTGACCATGCACCGCACGTTCGACAGACTATTTAGATTGCCTCGCAGTCGCTGCAGTGGCTGGGCACTGGTGGTGGTGGGCTGGCTGGGTAGCCTACCTATATCTCCGATGCGGTTCCCACGTGCGCTGGCACGGTACATTTGGCATTCGAGCGACGCGTCGGGTTTATTAAACGAGGAGGAGATTGCACATACCGTAACTCCAGAAAGACATCGGCCTGCTGTAGATTAGGCTACAGTAGGCTACCACGTTGGGACTCTCCGCAGCTGCAGCACTGCACTAGCCTATAGTACTCTCCAACGTCCCGTCATGGAAATATTTCAGCACAGACAGCCCAAATCCTCGCATGTATGCGCTCATGCAAAACACTGTTTAAATGGCTTAAGCATCTAACTTGCAACATTGTTTTTAATTGCGCGATAATTACTTGTAAAGTTGGAAATCTCCTACTAATTTCATATGACACAAAGACACATCTTATATGTATTTAGCCCATATATACCTATACAGTTTTATATAAACATTTTAGGAGTGAATACATATGTTTCGATGCCTGTGACAGCCTCTCAGCTGGTCAAACAATGCTGCTCCGCTGTTCTACGACAGAAAAACAGGTGAGGACAAAGCGTACGACAGCTCCCGACCAGACGTGAGTTTTGTCTTGGCACAAGATCATTTTCAATCTTTGGCGCAAATCGTAAATGCCGAAAATTGCGTACACCCATATTTTGGCGTACGCACGGTTGATAAATGAGGGCCTAAGAGTGTATAAATGGGCCTACAATTATTTCTTGGGGGAACAAAAGACAGACCATAACAGCCTGTAAGCCTACAGAGCCAAAGGTCAAGTATTAAGTGGTTACATCTCTGCGAAAATACACATTAACACGAATCCAACATGATAGAACATCATGTGGAAACAAGAAAGCATGAAGCCATCTATGAAAACGTTTAATCTGTAAAACAATGTTATGTAGTAGTGGTCCGTGCTTCATTCATTTCTCTCTCAGCAACTAATAGTAATAACTATACAAATAGAAATAGGCTATAATGCATTTTATTCATAGCACACTTGAAACACTTTTCAAAGTGCTACATGGCGCAAAAAAGGACTTTAGGGGTTCCTTGGCCTTGGAGACCCATGGGCGATTTTCGGGGGTCTTAGCTTTGGTCTGAAAAACGTTGAAGACTTATCAACGTTTCAAGTGGGTTGCCAATTCAGCCAACCTGGAAAGAACTCTCTTTTATCAGGCTAAATTTGATAGTGTACGAACTCCTCAGTGTATCACTTCCAATTAGGCTACACTTGTCTCTCTCTCTCTCTCCCTCCCTCCCGGGTGACGTACTGTAGTGGTGAAAGCTGGAACTGCAGGCGAGCCCCTGCATTTCGCACGAGGAAACCCCGCGCCGCTGGGGTTTAACATTGAGAGCTCGTTTGCACTTCACACTTGCATTTTGCCATCCAAAATTTGGTTGGCAAATGCAGAAGTATCGCTCCGGTTCAGTCTCTATCCTTTTAATACTCTATGGTTGTGATGATCATTTTGATTAATTTCCTGGTTCCTGTGTGGTCCTTTCATTCATTAAGGTGGAGCTGAACAGGAAGTACCGCATGCACGACATCCTGACCCAGCAGACGGTGGAGACGTCTCTGTACATCAACGCTCGCACCGTGTTCAAGCGCTGCTCGCTCCCTAGGGGGCGCTATGTCATCATCCCCTCCACCTTCAGGCCGCAGACCCTGGGAGAGTTCATGCTGCGCGTCTTCACCGACGTCGACTCTGGCTGCAGGTACTTATTGGGCCTTTTTAATAATAATAACAATAATAACAACAACAACGACAACAACAACAACAACAACAATAAAACTAATAATAATAATTATACTAATACATTTTATTCACAACACACTTTACGTTTGAAACAAATTTCAAAGTGCTACATGGCACAAAAAAGGACATACAAATTTAAGATGTAAGTGACATGAGAAGTGTAAAAGTTTTAAAAGACACACATGAGGCTAAAGCCTCGTTAAAAATACATGTTTTTTTCCTAAAAGTCCCCTTTTAAAATAGTGTAATATACTTCCGCACTGTCATCAGGATCCGAGGAGAACTGTTCTGGATGCTCTTATAGGGATCCCAATGAGAACTGGACTATTACTGTGTTGCATTAGTCCTAGCCTCCGCCTCGGTACCCAGACTTTTATTTTCGTTCGCATTCGGCTCAAAAAGAAAAGCCTGGGGAAACCCATTGGAACATTTGGCGTATAGGAACCCCACTTCTGTTATCTACCGGGGGAGGGAAGGAGGGGTGAACCGATAGGATCCACCGCCTGTTTCCGATCGGCACCCGCCCCTCTAGACCTGAAGTGAAACCACACAGGCTGGGCCAGGCTACAGTATAGTATTAGTCCAGCCTTGAGGAGACAAAGGCGTTTTCTGCATCCGAGTGCGGGGGACGGACGGAGCCGGGCTATGTTTCTGAGGTTTTCTGAGGTGGAAAGAAAGAGGTTTTGCACAGGTGTTTAATGTGGGAATCAAAGGTCTGCATGGTGATCGAGGGTCCATTTCAATTAACACCCATGTTGGTGACTACAGGTGAGAGGGTGAGGTTCTGGCCAGGTATAACACCCATGTTGGTGACTACAGGTGAGAGGGTGAGGTTCTGGCCAGGTATAACACCCATGTTGGTGACTACAGGTGAGAGGGTGAGGTTCTGGCCAGGTATAACACCCATGTTGGTGACTACAGGTGAGAGGGTGAGGTTCTGGCCAGGTATAACACCCATGTTGGTGACTACAGGTGAGAGGGTGAGGTTCTGGCCAGGTATAACACCCATGTTGGTGACTACAGGTGAGAGGGTGAGGTTCTGGCCAGGTATAACACCCATGTTGGTGACTACAGGTGAGAGGGTGAGGTTCTGGCCAGGTATATTGGGGATGGCCCAGACCTCGCGTGGGGCGCCGATGAGAAAAGGCCTTCCGTTTTGGGGCTGTTAAGTTGCAGGAAGTCGTGTTTAATCCAGCCCTGTATATCCTCAAGGCAGCCAGCCAGTGCGGACGATGGTGGTGGCCGCAGTATTCGCTCACTCTTCAGGTAACGCTGAAGAATGTAACGTACTGAATTGACAATGTGAGGTTTATTCCATGTCGGCTGATGCACTATTGCGCTTATTTTGTGTGTTCATAAGTAGTGCTGTAGTACTCGAGTTCGGTCTCGAATCCACTTTTTTATTTCCAGTCTTGCCCATAATTTTAATCGGTCTCGACTCGGTTCTCGGACCAAGGCACTCGAGGCTCTTCCCTCACCGAGTCCACTTGAGTCACGACTCACTACAAGGGAATGAAATCAGAGTTAGTGTCGAAGTGTCCTTGAGCAAGACACTGAACCCCTAATTGCTCCTGATGTGCAGGTTGGTACCTTGCATGGTTTCCTCCGGCATCGGTGTATGAATGTGTGTGTGAATGGGTGAATGTAATGCACAATCTATGTAAAGCGCCTTGGATAAAGGCGCTATATAAATGCACCATTTACCATTTACCATTTACCATTTCATTATTATGGGGAGCGCCTGTGACAATACGCGTGTGTAAGTCGCCCCTCAACTTCTCCGTACGTCCCAAATAAACGCACGCCTCTCATTGAGAATGAATTACTAGGCGTGTCAGTCGCTCCCCGTCTGAAAAGACCTTTAGAGTGACATTACATCCTGACTGTTCTCTCACAGGGAGCTGACAGACGATAAAGTGACATTACATCCTGACTGTTCTCTCACAGGGAGCTGACAGACGATAAAGTGACATTACATCCTGACTGTTCTCTCACATCCAGCTGACAGATGATAAAGTGACATTACATATGATTGTTCTCTCACAGGGAGCTGACAGATGATAAAGTGACATTACATATGATTGTTCTCTCACAGGGAGCTGACAGATGATAAAGTGACATTACATAATAACTGTTCTCTCACAGGGAGCTAACAGATGATAAAGTGACATTACATATGACTGTTCTCTCACAGGGAGCTGACAGACGATATAGTGACATTACATCCTGACTGTTCTCTCACATAGGGAGCTAACAGACGATAAAGTGACATTACATCCTGACTGTTCTCTCACAGGGAGCTAACAGACGATAAAGTGACATTACATATGACTGTTCTCTCACAGGGAGCTGACAGACGATAAAGTGACATTACATCCTGACTGTTCTCTCACAGGCAGCTAACAGATGATAAAGTGACATTACATCCTGACTGTTCTCTCACAGGGAGCTAACAGACGATAAAGTGACATTACATCCTGACTGTTCTCTCACAGGGAGCTAACAGACGATAAAGTGACATTACATATGACTGTTCTCTCACAGGGAGCTGACAGACGATAAGCCCAGGATAAAGTGCTGGAGTGCGTTCCTCGGTTACCCTCAGATGGTGACTCACGTCTACATCCATGCAGCCGAGGGACTGGAGAAGCAAGACAACGCCGGTAAACAAACCACTCTATCATTTATAGATATAGTATACTGTAGATATACAGTTGGAGGCCATCGATATTGTCCTTTTCTTTTTGCTGAGGTTTGCGTGATCTGCGCAAAAGGACAGTTAACCCATTTTGGGCGGGAACCCGTTTTGGTGTTTTAAACATTATGTTATAATTTAGCTATTGAAAAATAGCAGACCTACAAGCTCATAGCACGCCACCGAGTGGCGCGCTACGAGCTTGTAGGTCTGCTATTTTTGAAAAATCGTGAAAATATTTATTTCAGAAAACTGGAGGATTTAGAAGGATTTTTTTAAATTTTGAGGTCAGGCCTAAATGGGTCAAATGATAAGGGACAATATCGGTGGCACCCAACTGTAGTATACATACAGTATAGATACGTATATTATGGTCCATTGAACCACTAGTTCAATATTGGATCCTCTACGTCAGTAGTTCCCAAACTTTGTCATTAAGGACTCCCAAATTGACACTAATTAGGCCTGCGGACCCCCCATTTGAAAAGATATTCCAGTCACCCCCATAAGAGAAGATTTTTACGGCAGTGGGTGAGCGTGGGGAGGGGACGATGCCCGCGCACCAAATGTTACGTTTTATTTATTTTTTGTTCAATTTTTAGCCTATTCCCGGCCAAAATTCCCAGGTATGGCATGCTTTGGCTAGGCAAAAATGGCAGTTGCCGTTCAATCAATCTTAACACATTGAGAGCCCACGCAATACTGCCCAAAATCACTTTCACCTAGAAAATCCATTCACATTTTTTATAATTCAGCTGACTGTGGAGACACATGCTGGAACTTTTTACTTTGAAATGTTTTATAGTTTCTGAGTTATTTAATTTAAACGCCAAATGCATTCTCAATGGCGAAAACACAAACTTTGGTGTTAAAAAAAAAAAAAAAAAAAGTGTTTTGATTTTTCTGATTTTTTTTAATACGACGTCTTGGGCTATGCACGTGCGGTAATACCCAGGACGTCCACAGACGTTTTGGGCACAAAATGTGTTAAATGGGCCAATATAGGCTTTCATATAGGGGAAACAGAGTTGTTGCTGACATCCAAGTGGAAAAAAACGAACAGGTGGTCAAAAGTGTGGGGGGATATATCTCTCATCTGTGTAGCTCTGCATCTTTGCATCTTCTGTATCTGCCGGTGTGCACGCATCCCCAGTGTACAAAATAGAACCAAAAGGACATGAGTTCATTCCCATGCAGAGTTATTACGGGGTCCTTGAAATGAAAACCCACAGCTTTGCGTGTCCCTTCCAGGCGCGGACCCCTACGTGATCATCTACTGCGAGGGGAAGTCGGTGCGCTCCACCATCCATCCTGACACTCTGGAGCCAGAGTTTGCAACCAGAGCCATCTTCTACAGGAAGAAGCCCCGGAAACCCATCACCATAGAGGTAAGATGCAATGGTGGAGAGGAACTAAGAACTAAGTACTTTTTTGAGGGCTCAAAAAGTACTTACACAAACATTAAATTCCCATTGAACTGAATGGATAATTCATGTCATATGTGATCAGATTTGACTGAGAGACTGCCATCGCGCAAATTCCAGCTTTTCAACAGAGGAGAAACACTTTTTTCTTTTTTCAAAATGAGTTAATAGCACAGGCAGACTCTTCACATACTAGAGCATGTCTGAAATAAGTGTCAGAGCTGAAATTGACATGTAAATATGAAATAAATGCTTAAACATGTAGCTAGGTGTAATGTTAGAGACCACAGAAGTGAACCTTTCAAGCCCGTTTTCTCAGCACTAATAACTTTGGGGCGGGCCTGTCTAGAGTTTGAATGGACAGGTATCAGTCAAAAGGGAGACATCGAAAAGGAAGGAAGGATGGATGGGGAAGGATCAACATATGGAATATCAGAACCGGTTCTGACATATACAGTATCCATATATGGAGGTTTGAGGTTTGAGGTCAGATGTGGAGTTGCTGGCCAATATTGATGACATCAGGGATCTCCATATATGGGCTGAATTGCGACAGCAGATCGCATTTACTATGACATCAGAAGTCATAGTGATGTCACGAGACCTGGGCACCATATATGGGGGCTTTCCCATGTATGGGGATTTTGAGTGATACACTGACTGACTGACAGGAATTGCACGTTTTCATATTAAATGCGACCTGAGGTCGTAATAAAAATATAAAAATCTGTACAAATTCTGTGTGGAGTTTGCATGTTCTCCCTGTGTCCCCTAGGGTCACAAAAAACATGCAGTAATCCTGGTCTCTAGAACTACCTCCCCCTGGCCAGCCGGGGCGCCTGATGGAGGGGAAAGGAACTGGTCGGGATAACGTGTTCCTTCCTGTAGTTAATTGTTTTTTTTTAACGGTATCAGCATACTCAAAATGAAATGATCGGAATGGGATTGGGAGTGTCACAGCCCCTGTAGTTGGCCTACTAGGGCCTGTGTGGTTTGTTAGCCTAGGCTGGGTTCGAATCGCTAGGGTTGTTCCCTACTCCCTACTCCCTATACGGGGACCCAGACTCAGTGGACTCAAATAGTGATTAATTCGGACAATACTCCCTGTATGGGGAGCACCGACTCTGACGTCAATATCGGTAGAGGGCGCTATAGGTCCGCGGGTTCATGTACTTTTTATTTGCATTGTAATCCCCATAGGGTTTTTTCAGATCGCCTCATAAAGAACTGTATGAAAAATAAACAAATCATCCCGGCCGTTTCACTCAATTGGATATGAAGAATCAACGGACTACAAAAAACCAGTCAAAACGCTGCTGCTGAAATGATGATAAAAAGGTTATTATTTTAAAATAACATAGGCCTATGATTATTATCAATAAATTAATATTATATCCATTATCCAGCAATATGAAAACAGTGCACCACCTTGACAATATGAAAATATCAGCAGCATGATTATGAACCCCCGCTAATCCTGGGGGGGGGGGGGGGGATACGGTAAAAATAGCCGATCTATAAGCAACGCGACGTCCGTGTTGTGAGCTTGTAGATCGGGTACTTTTGGTAAAGAATTACCAAAAGTAGCCAATCTACAAGCTCTGCTCACAATACGGACGTTAACAGAAACAGCAGTCCAATAAATTACTGCCTACATAATGAAGTTGTAATGTATTTAGCGCAATTAAATGAAATCATGTTATTTTTAAATGGCAGGAATTAATTAATATGAATAAAACATATGTTCGGAGACACAATTAATGTGTCTCACATGCATGTACAAAATATATATTGGACTTTAGCACATAGCTTTACAACCTCACCAACCTTAATCCAAAAACTATTAAAATATAAGGCCTTCTACAGCAAGCAACTGTTTTATTATAAATAAATAAAACAAATCAATTGCAAATAAATGCACAGATCATTTGTCTCGAGATCTGTAGCTTTGAGATCCGCCAGGGAAGAAAAGAGAGGGGAAACGAAAGTTTAAAAAGTACATTTGTGTTGATTTCTTTCGCTGGTTCAACTTCTGCCTCTTCTGAGTTGGAGCGCAATAAGCGCATGCATGCAGAAGCAGCGCACGTGCGCGCAAACGCATGCATGTGCGCTCAAGAGCGAGCTTGCGCAATGCATTATGGGGCAGATTTGCTTCGCTGTGTTTTTGTAGTGACCATCGGATGGTCCCTACAATTCCCGGTGCATTGTGGGATACTTCAGTCCACTACATTAGGGTGCAAAAATGCTCACTACATATTCGGACACTATAACAAAATGGCGGAACCCCAAAGTAGTGCACTATATGGGGCATAGGGAATGAATTCGAACGCAGCCCTAGTCTTTTGCTTCCCACAGGTCCTGAGGAATTGCCAATCAGGTGCATTGGGAGCACCTGGCCAGTGTTCCCAAGGTGCACTATAATTGCCTGGGCGTTGGCCACGCTCAGTCTCTCTCTCTCTCTCTCTCTCTCTCTCTCTCTTCTTGGCAGCAACACTTTAGTTTTGTCGTTGGTTTGCACCATAACAGGAGCAAAAAAAACCTATCCCTAAAGTTCTCGTCTCCGCTAACTCTCTTGTTTTTTCCTCTCTAAATGTTTCCTGGCCGTTCGTCTCGTCTCGTCTCGTCTCGTCTCCCGTCAGGTGTGGAACAGCAACGCCGTCAAGGACCAGTTCATGGGCCAGGTGACGCTGGCGGCCATGGTCAAGGACTCCACGGACCCCCAGAGGCTCAAGCTGAGGAAGAGGGGCCAGCGCATGGCCGAGGAGATGCCGGGGACCATCAGCCTGAGGGTCGTCACCTCCACGCAGCTCACCGCCATGTGAACGCAGCACCGCGTCTCATCCTTCGATGTATACGAGGCTCAGCGACTGCACACAGTCAACAGCTACAAACGGCTACTAATAGTTAGGGAGCCAAGTTAGCCAAATTTGTGACCAATCTGAAAAATAGATGCTTACCAATAGCTTTCTTCACACAATTTGTGTTCATAGCACATTCTTCAAAATTTCATTCATGCTTTAAAGGAGCATTCAGTGATTTGGAAAAAACCCCGGTCCACCCCAGTAACAAGATGTGGACAATGCACATGCACACGCTCTACAGTGGGGGAAGAACAGACCAACAGCACGTGCACCAAGGCCCGCCCCACTCGATCATGATTGGAGGAAGGCCCCTCTCATCCTAATTGGATGAAGGCTTTGCCACCCAAAGCCCAAACCGAAACTAGGGTTTTTTTGACCCCAGGGGCTCACTGGGGACAGGGAGGAACTCCTTATATGGTCAGCACACTTTATAGTAGGGAGGATTATCCAAAAAATAAGTGATATTTGAATTAAGTGAAATCACTGAATATACCTTTAAGTAGCATGTGACGGGTCAAACTGGACGTTTTTAGCCCAAGGAGTGTTTTTTAGTTTTTTGTGCAAAAACAAATGTTTGCAATGGATTCAGAATCATGAAAACCCTGTAGTTTGACACGTCACATGCTACTGAAAGCAGCATGACATTTTGTAATTATTTTTGCCTGCATAGGTTGTTAATTAATAGAACCCCAACTTTCAGCAGCTGTCACAAAGTTTCCCAAGGGAGTTGGGTTGGAACAAATTGAGAGGTGACAGTAGAATGTACTATGGTAGTAGTATGAACATATTTTGTGAAGAAAGCTATTGGTAAGCATTTATTTTGCAGATTGGTCACACATTGGCTAACTTCCCCAAACTAAAGTGAAGTTATTCTGTAGCTATTGGCTGTGCAAATTGGATGAGTGAAATAAATACAGATTTGAGGCCAAGGGGGGGAAAAGGAATCGCAGAAAACTATGTAGAGGTAGCAGCACACGTGCAGCTCCAATGCAATCATTTATTAAGACCACCGTAAATAAAAACATTATTTAATCCCTGTATCGGTTGATTAACCATTAAAATAAACACCGACCCACCTGACCACCTGTTAAATGGTCAGAGAAGAATATTTGTCGCATCTTGACAGGTTGTGAGCTTCTAGATGGTGCTATTTTCTGGAAAATCCGACCTATACAACGACCCATATCTATATCCATCTGTAAGAATGGCCCAACATTGGCATTGATGGTGGAGTTAATAAATGATTCCACTGGAGCGACGACAAGTGTGCGGCTATTTTTAAACCACACGGACTCGACCACAGGAGGACATTGGGGGGGGGGGGGGGGGGGGGGGGGGGGGGGGGGAGTGCATTCCTTGCATCCGTGGGATGATTATGACAAAGAAGATGTATTAATGTTTTGTGCTAAATGTACTGAATCAGTTGCACTGTGACTTCAGAGATATAGCAGAGGGATATGTATGATATATGACCAAAGGGAGACTTACAGTATGTTATGGAATAACTATCTGTTAGGATTTTGACATACTATGCTGTGCAACATCTTACGGCCGAGCTACACCAGGATTTTTCTTTAAGCGCGCGTGCACGTATGCACGTACATACTGTACACACAAACGCACTTTTAGATCCAGGCCCATTTTAAAGTCTGCGTGTACGAGAGCTTTCACTTCTAGTGATTTTTACTAGTTGACTATAGTTGCCTATAGTTTACTAGTCGACTAGTTGTTTAACTACCTATTACTATTATTATTTTTTAAAGTTGAGGCCTACAAAAACGGGGAGGTCGATTTACTAGTCGACTAGTTGAATAGTCGACTAGTTGAATAGTCGACTAGTTGAATAGTCGACTAGTTGAATAGTCAACTAGTTGAATAGTCAACTAGTTGCTTAAAGCCCTAGTGTACGGTGCTCGCGTATCCGCATATTACACACACGCGTGCTTGGTGTAGCTCGGCCGTTATTAGGTTGACTGACATCTTGTACGATTATTTCCGCATGGCACCGCATACTGTACATTATCTTGTACTATACTGTATACACTCTAGGTGTGCTGCGGTGGCATTTAGGGTGACACCGTTACAAAGACAAGTGCCTGTATTGTCGCTCCCATCAAGTGCTGAGGAACGAATGGATTGTGTTTACCATGTTTTGTTCTTCTTTGTAGTTGCAGGAGTTAGCTTTCCAACTGTTATGTAAAAGGACATGCCACAACCTCTACATCCTTCTACAGTTTAGACTAGAGGGAATACAAGAGCGCTCGCACCCAAAACACGCTCGCCCCGGGTCAAATACAGTAAGAGAACCTCAGGAACGGTTGCTACCAGCTATTCCGAAACGTAACCTCAGTAAAACTATGCCTAAACCTAACCGTATTCCTAAACGTAACCTCAGTAAAACTATGCCTAAACCTAACCTTATTCCTAAACATAACCTCAGTAAAACTATGCCTAAACCTAACCGTATTCCTATAAACGTAACCTCAGTCAAACTATGCATAAACCTAACTGTATTCCTATAAACGTAACCTCAGTAAAACTGCATAAACCTAACCTTATCCCTAAACATAACCTCCATAAAACTAGGCCTAAACCTAAACTAAACCTAAATCCCTAACTTTAACATATAACCTCAGTGAAACTATGCCTAAACCTAAACGAAACCTAAATCCCTAACTTTAACGTAACCTCAGTGAAACTAGGCCTAAACCTAAACGAAACCTAAATCCCAAACTTTAACGTAACCTCAGTGAAACTATGCCTAAACGAAACCTAAATCCCTAACTTTAACGTAACCTCAGTTAAACAAACACAAGAACCGCTGGGGACAAGTGTGTTTTGGGGTGGTGAGCGCTTTGTTCCGGTTACCTCTATAGAGTTACTTAAACCAGGTTTTATCGCATGTTGTCAGCAATTGCATGAGCACCGCTTCACACTAAAGCAATTTTTCAGTTTCTGTTACTTTTTGTATGACTTACTGTATAAACAAACATTCCGTACAGCTTCTTGTGAAGATATTATGTCGTTTTGTCATTAATTAATATGCACAAGCACATTTCCATACAAACTGCTGTCGAGTGATGTCGTGTTCCATTCCAGTATTATTATTATTATGACAATTACACAATGTTGTAATGTTTGCTAAATGTTTGTATTCAACTTGTTTTTGGTCATATCTGTAATGAATGTATTTGTTTTTTGTAAATTTCAGACATTTGTTTTCATTGTTGTGTGATTTATTTTTCTTAGACCAGTAGTGGTTTTCAAAGTTGGGTCAAAGGGGGTCCCCAGCAAACGCAAGATTGGTTGGTATCGGCCTCAGATAGGTAGGTAGGTAGGTAGGTGGGTGGGTGGGTGGGTGGATGGATGGATGGATGGACGGATAGATAGATAGATAGGCATTCCCTGGCACAACATATATTTGAGATTGGTAGGGGGGCTTCAGCATAATTTGGCGGGTCCTTGACATGGAAAATAGTTTGAGAACCACCAGCTTTAGATCAGGGGTCCTTGACCCCTAGGGGGGTCCAGAGTTTCTACAAGGGGGGGACCACCAAATCTGTGTGTCAAGTTGAACCCTAGACTCTAGCATCCCTATTCTGAGGAGAACTTTAGCCAAACTGGGGCGGCAGTGGATCAGGGGTAGAGAGATGGGAACCGCGAGGTTCCCAGTTCGAACCCTGTGGGCTCCCCCAGAGTTTGTGTCGAAGTGCCCTTGAGCAAGACGCTGAACCCCTAATTGCTACCGATGTGCAGGTTGGTGCCTTGCATGGTTTCCTCCGGCATCGATATGTGAATGTGTGTGTGTGAATGGGTGAATGTAATGCACAAATTGCACAATCTTGGTTAAAGGTGTTAAAGGTCTTGGTTAAAGCGCCTTGGTTAAAGGTGCTATATAAATGCACCATTTGCCAAATATTGCAAGCTATCTACAAGCTCACAACGCCTCGTGAGCTTGTACACCAAAAAGAGTAGTAGTAAAGTAAAGTTTACAAAAGTACCGACTGTTTAAGAGGTTAAATATCTTAAACACTAATTATGCCAATGATCGTGTATACACGTCTTTAGAATCAAAACCAAGGGGTGCCTTGGACATGAGAAATCGTGAAATCTTTGCCTCATCTGCGCGACACTCCGACACGTCTAAACGTTGTAGTGAGTATAG
The DNA here is from genome assembly GCF_951216825.1 of Electrona antarctica. Classification (NCBI taxonomy): domain Eukaryota; kingdom Metazoa; phylum Chordata; class Actinopteri; order Myctophiformes; family Myctophidae; genus Electrona; species Electrona antarctica. Next base: position 53,788,229 of record NC_136789.1, on the reverse strand, counting down.
GTCCCAGTGGTGGAAAAAGTACTCGCAATATAGACAGTAAAAGTCCGGAATTCAAAATGTACTTAGTTTCCACCACTGGGTGGTCAACAGCTAAGGGGTCCCTGCTTCATCTCTCTCAGCTAAGGGGTCCCTGCTTCATCTCTCTCTCAGCTAAGGGGTCCCTGCTTCATCTCTCTCAGCTAAGGGGTCCCTGCTTCATCTCTCTCAGCTAAGGGGTCCCTGCTTCATCTCTCTCTCAGCTAAGGGGTCCCTGCTTCATCTCTCTCTCTCAGCTAAGGGGTCCCTGCTTCATCTCTCTCTCTCAGCTAAGGGGTCCCTGCTTCATCTCTCTCAGCTAAGGGGTCCCTGCTTCATCTCTCTCTCAGCTAAGGGGTCCCTGCTTCATCTCTCTCAGCTAAGGGGTCCCTGCTTCATCTCTCTCTCAGCTAAGGGGTCCCTGCTTCATCTCTCTCAGCTAAGGGGTCCCTGCTTCATCTCTCTCTCAGCTAAGGGGTCCCTGCTTCATCTCTCTCAGCTAAGGGGTCCCTGCTTCATCTCTCTCTCTCAGCTAAGGGGTCCCTGCTTCATCTCTCTCAGCTAAGGGGTCCCTGCTTCATCTCTCTCAGCTAAGGGGTCCCTGCTTCATCTCTCTCTCTCAGATAAGGGGTCCCTGCTTCATCTCTCTCTCAGCTAAGGGGTCCCTGCTTCATCTTTCTGTCAGCTATAGGGGTCCTCGGCCTGAAGGACTTACGTCTAAGTACAAGAGACTCATGACTCACAAAGAGAGAACTTTGTGAGTCATGCAGCACACATGATTATGATGATTATGATGATGGGCCACCAAAGTCTGACAGTTTTCTTATTTTTTTTTAAAATCTTTTTTGTTTTTTTTATTATTATTTCAGTCCAGTTCCCAAACTGCAATATTTTTCGTTTTGTTTTTACACTCAAGACACAGCCATGCACAATTCAAAGATTCAAAAAGTCTATTGCTTCATCAACCACAATTAAAAATAGTTTTATCCAAAACCTCAATAGTTCCCCACGTCAGTCCACTTCTCGTCTTTGTCCTTTTTCCAACGATGGGGGAGGTGGGCGGAGGAGGGGTGGGCGGTAAGGGGGGCGGGGTCTGCTGAGGTATGCCGGGATGGATCAGCAGTCTTTTTTATTTTACAAACCTAAGACAATAATAATAAGAGCAATAATAATAATAATATCAATTGATAATAATTTAAAAAAAAGAAATTTTTTTTTGTCTTTGTTCCATTCTCTTTGATACACATTATTCATTAATTAATAGAGGAATTCTTCTTTTTTTCCCTTCTCCACGCCACATGTACATGTTTTAACACATTCAGAAGATAAGGAGGAGGAGTGTACAGGATGGAAGAAGAGCCGTTTCTCTCTCTCTCTCTCTTCCCGTCGAATGTTCATCTTTGTGCTCATATAGTTCCACACCTGTACAGGGGGGGGGGGGGGGTAAAGGGGTGTGGCCATGGGGGGGGCAGGTCAGCATGTGTGTGTGTGTGTGTGTCTGGAGGGGGGGGGGGGGGGGGGAGGGGGTCGAGCAGGCCTTACTTAAAGCTGCTGTAAGCAATAATATGTCAAAATGTAATGACTTTAATTTTTTCTCAAGACAGCCAGGCAATGAGTAGAACGCTCCCAAAAAAACGTAGTCTCTGTGACACATCTAGGGGCCGCAATCTGCATTCAAAGATATTCCTAGAAGCTTTGTCATTGGTCGAAAAAAAACCCGGGTCGCAATGACTAACCAGGAAGTAGACGGGCAAATTAACCAATGACAATTAAAGCTTCTAGGAACATCTTTGAATGCAGATTGCGGCCCCTAGATGTGTCACAGAGACTACTTTTTTTGGGGAGCGTTCTACATATTGCTGGCTGTCTGAATACCAAAAAAATCTAAAAATAAAAAGGTCATTCAAATGTTGACATATTATTGCTTATAGCAGATTTAAGCCCCTGACTCATGCTTTGTCGGACGAAGGTCGACGTGCTGAAAATTGCCAATTTATGAGCTTCACTCATAATGATGTCCGTCCGTAGTCTCTGGCAGACTGTTCGGCTCGACTGCGGGCAATTCTACAAATGCCTTCTAAATTCAGTAGCTCTAACACTTTCAAGATTATTATTATTATTTTTTTACATTTTCGAAAATATATGATATATGATGTCTGTCTGCCTCTCAGCCGACTTCCGTTATTTTTTTCTAATTAAGTCGGTCAAAGCACGTCTCTGCCTTGCTGCTGCCGCTAGCTTCGCTGAAATGGACATTTAGAAAATATATTTTGAAATATATTTTTGTGGACAGAGATGACGAGCAGAGGACTGCTCAGTGCTTTCGTCCGTGGCTTTTCCATCTCTCCAGAGTGACACAAGTGCTTGGTTCCTTCCCTGTTACGTCGGGGGGGGGGGGGGGCGGGTCCCCAGGGAGGGGGTGCAGAGAGGGGGGTCCAGAGTGGGGGTCCAGAGTGACACAAGTGCTTGGTTCCTTTCCCGTTACGTCGGGGGGGAGGGGGAGGGGGGGGGGGCTTGTTTTTGTTTGGGTGGCGGTTGGTACCGACCACCCCAGCAGGGTGTTTGGGTGGCGGTTGGTACCGACCACCCCAGCAGGGTGTTTGGGTGGCGGTTGGTACCGACCACCCCAGCAGGGTGTTTGGGTGGCGGTTGGTACCGACCACCCCAGCAGGGTGTTTGGGTGGCGGTTGGTACCGACCACCCCAGCAGGGTGCAAAACATTTTACAGATACATACCATATAGCGACCTGAATATTGTCATTTTTAAGTTACATATTTGCTTTAAAAAAAAAGAAACGACAAAAGAAAAACAAAACATAAAGTCATATTTACATATACATACATACATACATACATACATACATACAATATTCTAACAATCTCTTAAACTATTGGAGGATGAAATACAATGTGTTGGATTTTGTTTTTAGGGTTTTTTTCTTCCAGTTTTTCATGCACAAGCATCCTGCAAGTGTTGAAGTCACTCCTCCAGAACCACACTGGACTTTTAACAAGATGGTGGCTTTTCTTTTTTATATTTTTCCCTCTTTTTTTTCTTTTAAAGCAGCTACCGTGCACCTGGCCACATGGGGGCGCCGTACAAAGTACCGGCAGTTCAGTGCAGATTGAGGTAGCCCCCCCCCCCCTCCCCAACGGTCCTACTCCTAACGAATGACACGCACACGCACGCACAGACACACTGCACGCACAGACGCACACACACACACGCAGTCACGCACACACAAAGACTCAGGCACACGCACACGCAAGGAGGCCACATGGAAAATACATTACTAAGCTATCAAACACAGAAGTTTACAGCTTACTTATGTACAGAGAGAGAGAGAGAGAGAAAGAGAACTTGCTGTTTTCTATGAGATAGACAAACCCACATGACCGTCAACCAAGGCTCTTCAAAAGGCAGCGTACAATCATGTAATGGCACAAAATAACCACACACACACACGTCGTAATTCACCACTCGTAGCAGCGGCGGTGGGAGGGGGGGGGGAGCTGAAGTATAGCATTCTCTCAGTCTGCACACAAATCAACCGACGTTTACTCGCAACTCGACCAACATTTAAGAACGCGCACAAAGGAGATCACCGCAGGTCGACACACAGTACCATAAAGAAGACTGGATTTAGGAACGGAGACACAGGAGTGCAAGTAAACTAAACATCGGTATTATTACACTTAAATGTCAGGGGGGAGGAGAGGAGAGGAGACAATAATTATATGTACAGTGTTGTCCTCGAGGACATGCAGGCCATATAGAGAGACACGGATATAATGGTAGAAATTCACAGATATACATCGTTTACTTTACGAGGATCATAAGAACATTGTCAAGGCAATATGACCCCGAGCGCTGAGCATCGATGCTTTTAAAAAGGACAATGTTTGTTCACCCAAGTTTTCGTCTTAAGCCCAAACCACACCAAAGGCTCGGGTCGGGTCGGGACTTCCCCGCACAAAAAAAGAACGTAGCCTACGTTCATTGACGGGAAGCGCCAAAATACGTATAGGCTGTACGTTATTTCTGTTGTATAATAAACGTGTTTGATCTTGATCTATAGTGGAAAGGCTTTCAGTCACTTTATAGACTCCAAATCCCTGTCCCAGGCGGCATTTCTGGTCAAAACAACACGTATTGCACGGAGCATAGCGGTCGCAGTAATGGCGCCGGCCTGTACTTCTAGTGAAACATCAACAACCGATCCGACAACACACACACTATTCAGTCGACATCCGGTTCCAGTCGCCGTGTTTTGGACCTTCAAAATAAGGGTTGAACGGGAGGAATATTCTGGCATTTAGTAATCAATTCTTTAATTAATCCTGGCGGGGATTGAGTTAAGTTAAACCACACCAATGCAAACTCATTGAGTTGCAATGAGTTGCATTGGTGTGGTTTACCTTAAAAAAATAAAACGTTTTGT
>NC_136789.1:53766272-53778772 GCF_951216825.1 Electrona antarctica | reverse complement strand
ACAGAGAAAGAGAGAGAGAGACAGAGAGACAGAGAGAGAGAGAGACAGAGAGAGAGAGACAGAGAGAGAGAGACAGAGAAAGAGAGAGAGAGAGAGAGAGAGAGAGAGGGGGGGGGGGAGACACAGCTGTGTGTCCTCCTTCACCACTGTAGCAGATTATGTCTTTGGACTGTCACCCGGCACAGCGCTAATTAGCATATTATGAAACTGTCAGGAGTGTTGTAAGTTCGACCCAAATGCAAGAAGAACACCGAAGGGACAAAATCCCACAGTGCTCAAACACAAGCGGGTGCTTTTTTTGGTCTGAAGGAACTAACAGTCGGACACGCACTAGGCCGACACCTTACCCCTAACCTAAACGCACAGGGAAGCCATGGTGAGTCTTAACCGGCCACGTGTGAGTCTTAACCAATAACTCACCCGTGTCGGAGCCACACGTGAGTCTTAACCCGCCACGCATGTCGGACTCGGAGCCATGGGTGCAGGGACGTGCACACATAGACATCAAAAGGGGGCTTCAGCCCCTGCCCTTTTACCCGTCTGTAAAACAACTGCCCTTTCCAGACCATGAATGCAGCATTTACTATGGAAATGCAAATGCCACTCCTTTCCTTCCATGCCATGCCGGAAGGCAGCATTCAGGAGAATTGCTTTTTTTCCCCGAAGTCTCCTGAACTTGAACTCAGCATTTTGCGAAAATAGCTGATACAAGCTCTCAACACGTTGCAGCGCGACGCGTTGAGAGCTTGTAGATCAGCTATTAGATAGCCCCCCCCCCCCAACACAAGCTACAAGGCCAGGCACTTCAACAGTTGATGTGACCAGACTCCAACAGAAACGGACCGCTATAAATAGAAGGCAAATTAACTAGACACAGCTGAACTCAAAAGGTCAAAATGGCTTTTTTTTCCAGGGAGACAAATCAGGAACTTTATTACACAATCTCTTTACAGACTCTGTGTCCACAATAAAAACATTACGAGTGTAATATGGGTGAGCTACGAGTGTGTGTGTGTGTGTGTGTGTGTGTGTGTGTGTGTGTGTGTGTGTGTGTGTGTGTGTGTGTGGTTATACTCCTTTATTATTCTGTAGAAACGGTTGTGTCTCGCACATTTCTCACATATCTGGGACGCCCGAAAAAGGAGAGAAACTCCTGAATGTGGGACCTAATGTAGTATGCAAAGAGATGCACAGCCTTCTGGCATCACCTTTTCAATTCATGTTCTTTTGTTTGCGTTTTGCTCAGCAGCAGCAGCATCGCGTATACACGGCTACACGCATAAGAAAATCCATACAAACCTGCTTGTTTACCGAACATTCTGTGCGTCTCATTCTCCTGTCAGACTATCACTCACACACACACACAACACAATTCCCTCAAGGCAGGAGCAGCAACATAATAGTTCAGTGAGCAGCCACGAGACAGGCCGTATGTCTGTCATACAATATTTTATATTATTAAAGGACCACTTCACCACTTTTCAACCTATCTTCATGTAATTGGTCCTCACTAATATAATGTTCATGATCAAAAAATACCACCATTTTTTTCGTACTCTGTCTGTGTCTCATATAGGAGGGCTGTGGGCAGTTCAGAAACCCGTCTTCCGGCCTGGGCTGTGGCTCAGCGGTCCAGGCACCTTGGCTGGTAATCCAGTCTGGCAGTGTGCCGCGGGTTCGACTCCCGATCCCGAACGGGCCTTTACTGCCCACCAACTCTCTCCCCATTTCCTGTCAGCATACTGTCTATTTTACTATCCCTCCATAAAAAATAAAAGGCGAAAGCCACAAAAAAACCTTTAAAAAAAAAGAAAGAAACCTGTCTTCCAGTGACATCATTGACGCGGAATCCAAGCTCTTGATGTTTATCAGTTAAAACTGATTACATTATCTACGGTAGCTCCTTGGCTGACCCTCGGCGGTCCACGTCCATCTCCAGACAGTTTACAGTACATAAACGTGTAGTCGTACAGTAGTGGTACAGTAGCGGTACAGTATAGTAATTACCTGCAGCAGCTCCTTGGCTGACCCTCGGCGGCCCACGTCCATCTCCAGACAGTTTACAGTACATAAACGTGTAGTCGTACAGTAGTGGTACAGTAGCGGTACAGTATAGTAATTACCTGCAGCAGCTCCTTGGCTGACCCTCCACGGCCCACGTCCATCTCCAGACAGTTTACAGTACATAAACGTGTAGTCGTACAGTAGTGGTACAGTAGCGGTACAGTATAGTAATTACCTGCAGCAGCTCCTTGGCTGACCCTCGGCGGCCCACGTCCATCTCCAGACAGTTTACAGTACATAAACGTATAGTCGTACAGTAGTGGTACAGTAGCGGTACAGTATAGTAATTACCTGCAGCAGCTCCTTGGCTGACCCTCGGCGGCCCACGTCCATCTCCAGACAGTTTACAGTACATAAACGTGTAGTCGTACAGTAGCGGTACAGTAGCGGTACAGTATAGTAATTACCTGCAGCAGCTCCTTGGCTGACCCTCGGCGGCCCACGTCCATCTCCAGACAGTTTACAGTACATAAACGTATAGTCGTACAGTAGTGGTACAGTAGCGGTACAGTATAGTAATTACCTGCAGCAGCTCCTTGGCTGACCCTCGGCGGCCCACGTCCATCTCCAGACAGTTTACAGTACATAAACGTATAGTGGTACAGTAGTGGTACAGTAGCGGTACAGTATAGTAATTACCTGCAGCAGCTCCTTGGCTGACCCTCGGCGGCCCACGTCCATCTCCAGACAGTTTACAGTACATAAACGTATAGTCGTACAGTAGTGGTACAGTAGCGGTACAGTATAGTAATTACCTGCAGCAGCTCCTTGGCTGACCCTCCACGGCCCACGTCCATCTCCAGACAGTTTACAGTACATAAACGTATAGTCGTACAGTAGTGGTACAGTAGCAGTACAGTATAGTAATTACCTGCAGCAGCTCCTTGGCTGACCCTCGGCGGCCCACGTCCATCTCCAGACAGTTTACAGTACATAAACGTATAGTGGTACAGTAGTGGTACAGTAGCAGTACAGTATAGTAATTACCTGCAGCAGCTCCTTGGCTGACCCTCGGCGGCCCACGTCCATCTCCAGACAGTTTACAGTACATAAACGTATAGTCGTACAGTAGTGGTACAGTAGCGGTACAGTATAGTAATTACCTGCAGCAGCTCCTTGGCTGACCCTCCACGGCCCACGTCCATCTCCAGACAGTTTACAGTACATAAACGTATAGTCGTACAGTAGTGGTACAGTAGCGGTACATTATAGTAATTACCTGCAGCAGCTCCTTGGCTGACCCTCGGCGGCCCACGTCCATCTCCAGACAGTTTACAGTACATAAACGTATAGTCGTACAGTAGTGGTACAGTAGCAGTACAGTATAGTAATTACCTGCAGCAGCTCCTTGGCTGACCCTCGGCGGCCCACGTCCATCTCCAGACAGTTTACAGTACATAAACGTATAGTCGTACAGTAGTGGTACAGTAGCGGTACAGTATAGTAATTACCTGCAGCAGCTCCTTGGCTGACCCTCCACGGCCCACGTCCATCTCCAGACAGTTTACAGTACATAAACGTATAGTACAGTAGTGGTACAGTAGTGGTACAGTATAGTAATTACCTGCAGCAGCTCCTTGGCTGACCCCCGGCGGTCCACGTCCTTCTCCAGACAGTTTACAGTACATAAACGTGTAGTGGTACAGTAGTGGTACAGTAGTGGTACAGTAGTGGTACAGTAGTGGTACAGTAGTGGTACAGTATAGTAATTACCTGCAGCAGCTCCTTGGCTGACCCCCGGCGGTCCACGTCCATCTCCAGACAGCGGTTCAGGAAGTCTCTGAACACGGACGACAGTCTCTCTGGATTCTGCAGCTCTGGCGTCCCGTTGGTCGCTATCAGGTACAGAGCCTATATACCAACATGAACACAGTGGTGGAAACAGTACTCAATTGTTTTACTTAAGTAAAAGTACCAATGCTGCAATTTAGAACTACTTCGTTACAAGTAAAAGTACGGAATTGAAAATGTACTCGAGTAAAAGTACAAAAGTATCGGCATCAAAATGTACTTAAAGTACTAAAAGTAAAAGTAAAATGTATAGGGTTGAAGTGGTTAATGTATGTTTTCTAATCAAAATGTAAATCGCCATAGTAGAAGTAGAAGTAGAAATACTGGAAATTGGAAATACTAACCTAATACAAAATTGTATTTAAGTAAAAGTACTTAGTTACTTTCCACCACTGCATGAACACACTGCTATATCAGGTACAGACAGTGATAGAAAAAGTACTCAATTGTTTTACTTAAGTAAAAGTACCAATACTGCAATTTAGAACTACTTTGTTACAAGTAAAAGTACGGAATTGAAAATGTACTTGAGTAAAAGTACAAAAGTATCTGCATCAAAATGTACTTAAAGTACTAAAAGTACTCATATTGCAGAATGTCCCATTTCACAAGTTCATGTGTACAAAATGCGACGCATTGTGAGCTTGTAGATGGGCTATTTTCAAATGGCCGAAATGTATAGGGTTGAAGTGGTTACTGTATGTTTTCTAATCAAAATTAAAATCTCCAAAGTAACTAGCAACTAAAGTTTTCAAATAATTGTAGAGGAGTAAAAGTACGGCATCACGGCCCGCCAAAATACATTTTGTTCGACTAAATCAATTGTAGATTTAGTCGACTAAAACTAGACGAACACATTCCAGGTGACTATATAAAATGTGACTCAAACTAAACGAAAACTATTCAAGAGACTATGACTAAAACTATGCCCAAAAACAACAACACTGGCACCCACCCACTTTGAGAGCATACACACACACACACTGCAGTAGTGTACACCAAAACGGTGCCGCGTCTCCCCTTACCCTCAGCGGGTTCTCGTTGAGGTACGGCGGCTCGCCCTCCACCATCTCGATGGCCATGATGCCCAGGGACCAGATGTCCACCTTGGGCCCGTAGGCCTTGCGGGTCACCACCTCGGGGGCCATCCAGTAGGGCGTGCCCACCATGGTGCTGCGCTTGTTCTGCTCCGGAGTGATCTGGGCGCAGAAGCCAAAGTCCGCTGCACAGGGAGAGAGACGAGACAGATGAGGGTGAGGATGATGAGGATGAGGATGATGAGGATGAGGATGTTCAGTGTTGATTTCATCAACTGAAACTATGACGAAAAAATGTTCGGCGACTAACTTTTTTTTCCCACTGAGAAACTTAAATGAAAAAAGCTATGAGGACTAAAAGTAAGACTAAATATATTGAACATTTTTTAAAACGTATTACTAATTATCTAATCTCTGCCAACCTGGGGGGGGGGGGGGGGGGGGTGGGCAGCGGACTGACCTCATGCTTCCTTCTAAGCATGAGGAGTCCAAGCTGCTTCTTTTCACCTGACAGGGGGGAGTTTCCCCGGCTGGACGTAGCGCGTGGAAGAGACACGTTATTTCCGACCGGTTCCTTTCCCCTCCATCAGGCGCCCCGGCTGGCCAGGGGGAGGCAGTTTAGTGACCAGGATTACTGCATGTTTTTTGTACCCTAGGGGACATGGGTTGATATTGAACATTTTGTCTAGAAAAAACTAGATTAAAATGTTAGTAATTCTATGTTTGGTTATACGGTCAGGTGCTGCGCACTGAAAATAGCAGATCTACAAGCTCATTTCAGCATGCATCCCAGTGTAAAATCAGGCATGAAATCTCTAGCACTAGACGATGTGTCACATTCTCACAGGAAGCCACAGGGTTAAGTAAAGGGCCACTGGATAATGTACATGCTGACATATTGACTAAAATATTCATTTGAAAGTGTGAAAATGAAGCCTCAGGGGTCCATTCTGACACGGTCCTATTATTTACGTTGCCATAAAATTCAAGGCTCAGTTCTCCCAAACGGGACATGGCTCGCATGCTGATTTAACCCATTTTAGACCCCAGGACGATTCTACAAATCATGACAGTTTTCTGAAACACCCCATGTTTCTATGTGTCAGTGGTGGTTCTCAAACATTTTCATGTCAAGGACCCCCAAAAATGTGATGTGATTGGCCGCCGACCCCCCGTCTGAAAATGTTGTTCCAGGGACCTCCCCCCATGCCAAGAAGCAAAGATTTGAGTTAAAAACGTTTGCTCTGAAAGTATGTATATATTCAAAGATTGCGGCCGCATTTTCACAATGAAAAAAGAAAATAGCAGATCTACAAGTGCCGCGCTACGAACTTGTAGATCTGCTATTTTCCAATAGCTAAAGTATAACATAATGCTTTAAAACACCAACACGGGTTCTCGTCCAGAATGGCTTAAAAAAAAAAAAGAAGCATAATAGATAGAAGCAAAATACACTGCGAGACAGACTGCATTAATAATGGAACGTGCAGAAAAATAAATACGAAAGAATAATGTATGCATGAGGTATAAAGGAATCTATTTGTTACAGTTGAACAGGTTTACGACGTTAAACGTTTGGGGATTTGTTGCCAAAATGTATGCAGTATCATGCACTCTGTAATTCACCATGTCTAAAGCAGGCATACGGTACATCTTTTCTTATTATTTTTAACTTCTTATCCCACTAACCAGAATCAGAAAAGGGTCGACATTAGGGGTGTATAGCGATACATTTTAACCCATTTTGACCTGAGATCAGATTCTAAAAATGTCTTCTAAATCCTCAGTCAGTCGTTCTTCGATTTTTCAAAAATAGCAGACCTACAAGCTCATAGCGCGCCACTCGGTGGCGCGCTATGAGCTTGTAGGTCTGCTATTTTTTTCGATGCAGTTACTATATCGTTACACCCCTAGTCGACATGGTGTCTGTTGTGTTTGCTAGGATCGAGCTGACCAGTCCAGCAACTTGCCTCCACACTTCCACAGACTATTCATTCACTCATTCAAGTAATAATAATAATAATAATAATAATAGCTTGAATTTATATAGCGCCTTTCATGAACCCAAGGACGCTTTACAAAATGTACCAACAACAATCAAAGACTATATGCCATAAGCCATTTCAAGGCAGCCTTAAAAGAGTCCAGTGTTGGAGCATGGCGAATCTCTATTGGAAGAGAGTTCCACAGGGTGGGGGCTGCCACACTGAACGCTCTGTCCCCGAAGGTTCGCTTGACTGCCTTGGGGACAGAGAGGAGGTCCAAGTTTGTGGACCGCAGGTTCCGTGTCACAGGAGGTTTATGGAGGAGGCCTGAGAGGTACTGTGGAGCCAGGGCATTTTGACATTTGTAGGTGAGAAGTAGGAGTTTATAATTGATACGGAACTTGACAGGAAGCCAATGCAGTACTCTGCCAAGGCTTATTATCCCAATAGGTCTTCACATATTGTATGGTTAATACAAAACGCATTATTCAGGCACATTTCAGCCACCTCAACAACAAGCAACGTCACCAAACAGCAATGCGCACCTATGGTAACATAATTCTACAGGCCACAGGTTTCTGCGTTACACTCGTTTGTTCTTTTTCTCCCTGGTGCTGGAGCGAGACGGGTCGAGCTTCTGGTTCTTATAATCAGTTAGGCTGTGGGGCGGCGGTGGCCCAGGGGTAGAGTGACCAGATGGGATGGGAACCGCAAGGTTCCCAGTTTGAACCCGCGGGCTCCCCGAGAGTTACAGTGTCAAAAGTGTCCTTGAGCAAGACTCTGAACCCCTAATTGCTCCCGATGTGCAGGTTGGTGCCTTGCATGGTTTCCTCTGGCATCGATGAACGTGTGTGTGAATGGGTGTAAATTAGGCATGTAACGATATATCGTATATCGATATATATCGATATTAATCCCGACGATATGAATCGATTCATTGAAATAAAAAAAACGATTTAGGGGGGCTAGTGTGTGATGTGAAATGTGAGCTTTAGTCATATTCCATCATATTCAAGTGCTTTTGGAGAGAAATGATAGTCACTTTCAGTAGTAGAGCACTGTAGAGGGGAGCTGTGTGTCTGTGACTGTGCCCAGGTAATGATGGTCGTTGATGCTCATCAAGGAAGGCAATTATGTTTCTGCACTGTCAAAAGTAATGCTACTTCTTTTGCAATGTAGTTAAATAAAAAATCTCAGGGGGGAAGATAAATTATATAAAATAAAATAAACGGTAATTTCTCTTTAAAATATATATATTTTTTAATATCGCGAAACATCGTATCGTGAACCTCATATCGTGATACGAATCGTATCGTTACATGCCTAGTGTGAATGTAATGCACAATCTATGTAAAGCGCTTTGGATAAAAGGCGCTATATAAACGCACCATTTACCATTTATGCTGCAAAGTGATAGCCAAACTCTTTGCAGCACCCGGGGCGAGCCACCACACGGTGGATTCAAACTCCTAGTCTGCCACGGCCCACGACACACGAGTGCCCCGTCTACTCCTGCAGCCAACATCAAAGTCTGGCATCGTGCAGTTCATCTACAGCTGTATGCACGCCTGTAGCCTGTAGGTCGTTTCCTCCGCAGCAGCAGTGACTTACTGAGCTTGACGGAGCCGTCCATCCCCAGCAGGATGTTGTCACTCTTGATGTCTCTGTGGATCACCTGGTTGGAGTGCAGGAAGTCCAACGCTTGGAGACACTGATGAGATCATGAGACAGAGAGAGAGAGTTTTAATGCTTGGAGAGACAGAGAGAGAGAGTTTTAATGCTTGGAAACACAGAGAGATAGAGAGACAGAGGTTGTAATGCTTGGAGACACTGATGAGACAGAGAGACAGAGGTTGTAATGCTTGGAGACACTGATGAGACAGAGAGACAGAGGTTGTAATGCTTGGAGACACTGAGAGACAGAGGTTGTAATGCTTGGAGACACTGAGAGACAGAGTTTTTATGCTTGGAGACACTGATGAGACAGAGAGACAGAGGTTGTAATGCTTGGAGACACTGATGAGACAGAGAGACAGAGGTTGTAATGCTTGGAGACACTGATGAGACAGAGAGACAGAGGTTGTAATGCTTGGAGACACTGATGAGACAGAGGTTGTAATGCTTGGAGACACTGATGAGACAGAAAGACAGAGGTTGTAATGCTTGGAGACACTGATGAGACAGAGGTTGTAATGCTTGGAGACACTGATGAGACAGAGGTTGTAATGCTTGGAGACACTGATGAGACAGAAAGACAGAGGTTGTAATGCTTGGAGACACTGATGAGACAGAGGTTGTAATGCTTGGAGACACTGATGAGACAGAGGTTGTAATGCTTGGAGACACTGATGAGACAGAGGTTGTAATGCTTGGAGACACTGATGAGACAGAGTTTTAATGCTTGGAGACACAGAGAGACAGAGAGACAGAGTTTTAATGCTTGGAGACACAGAGAGACAGAGAGACAGAGTTTTAATGCTTGGAGACACTGATGAGATAGAGAGACAGAGTTTTAATGCTTGGAGACACTGATGAGATAGAGAGACAGAGGTTGTAATGCTTGGAGACACTGAGAGACAGAGATACAGAGGTTGTAAATAATGCTTGGAGACACAGAGACAGAGGTTGTAATGCTTGGAGACACTGATGAGACAGAGAGACAGAGGTTGTAATGCTTGGAGACACTGATGAGACAGAGAGACAGAGGTTGTAATGCTTGGAGACACTGATGAGACAGAGAGACAGAGGTTGTAATGCTTGGAGACACTGATGAGATAGAGAGACAGAGGTTGTAATGCTTGGAGACACAGAGAGACAGAGGTTGTAATGCTTGTAGACACAGAGAGACAGAGGTTGTAATGCTTGTAGACACAGAGAGACAGAGGTTGTAATGCTTGGAGACACAGAGAGACAGAGGTTGTAATGCTTGTAGACACAGAGAGACAGAGGTTGTAATGCTTGTAGACACAGAGAGACAGAGGTTGTAATGCTTGTAGACACAGAGAGACAGAGGTTGTAATGCTTGTAGACACAGAGAGACAGAGGTTGTAATGCTTGGAGACACAGAGAGACAGAGGTTGTAATGCTTGGTGACACTGATGAGACAGAGGTTGTAATGCTTGGTGACACTGATGAGACAGAGGTTGTAATGCTTGGAGACACTAGGTGCGGTTCCATTAAGCCTTTGCGAAAAAAGGAAGCCTATGTTCATTAAGTCGAAAAAAGAAAAGCGAATTGTCGGTGTTTCCATTAAACTGATAAAATGCGCATATGAAATAAGTTAATTAAATATACAGTAGTTGGCACAGTTTTGCCAGTAAAGTGAGGCTCATGTAAAGTAGTCCTAATCCATGTTCACACCATTGATTTAGGGATTTGATGCGCTTTGTGCGTGCTCTGTTTAATGGACGGGACCCCATATACTGCGCTGTAATCTGATCCCTGGTCAGCGGCTGACCGACCGTCAGCAAGTCTACAGGGGTTGCAACCTACAGCAAGCCAGCGGGCATCTGCCGCTTTCACAGTATTGACGACACCTACAGTCAAAGAACGTACAAAGAAAGAACGATTTGTTGTTTAATGCTTGTCTTAATATATTCGGGGCACATGTAGCCTATATGTCACGGGACTCGATTGGAGCATACTGGTCGTTTATACTGTAAATTGATTGATTGCAGCTGCAAACAGTTGTGAATAACTTGTTTCATCGGCTATATAGTCTATAGCCTACACGTTTAGGTTGCTTATCTTATGCAATGAATATAAATATATAAGAATAGATGAAGCATATGGATCGAAATCGAATAGCCTGCAGGGACCCAGGCAGCTAGGTTATATAAAAGTTTAGTCTACTACACCACGTGTGTGTGTGTGTGTGTGTGTGTGTGTGTGTGTGTGTGTGTGCGTGTGTTTGTGTGTGTCTTGCATCCATACAGTAGTAGCGATCCAGATATCAAAATGATCGGAGCGCCCCGATCAACTCGGGAGGATTCAGACTTCATATGGGATCTTTGAACACACTACACAATTATTAATCGGACGGGTCGGGACCGTCGGGTAGTAGTAAATTGGGACCTTATATGTATCCACAACATCACTCCCCCTCCCTCTCTAGCCATCCTCCCATGCACCGTTCACTCCACTGACTCCCCATCGTGTTTTTATTTTATTTTCCAACTATTCAAAGGCGATATAATGCGAGTTCAATGCTTTCTAATTAAAAACCTTTTCCGCAAGTGTTTCCATACACTATTTGCGCATTTCCCTTTTTTCGAAAAAGCCTAAATCCGCAACCTCCAAGCGAAAAAGTGTTTTTGCGAAAAAGGGAGACTTATTCGCATTTTGATGTGTTTCCATCCAGGAGATTTTGCGCAAGAGCCTTAATGCGCAAAAAAACGGCTTTATGGAAACGCACATACTGATGAGATAGAGAGACAGAGGTTGTAATGCTTGGTGACACTGAGAGACAGAGGTTGTAATGCTTGGAGACACTGATGAGATAGAGAGACAGAGGTTGTAATGCTTGGTGACACTGAGAGACAGAGGTTGTAATGCTTGGAGACACTGATGAGATAGAGAGACAGAGGTTGTAATGCTTGGTGACACTGATGAGACAGAGGTTGTAATGCTTGGAGACACTGATGAGATAGAGAGACAGAGGTTGTAATGCTTGGAGACACTGATGAGACAGAGGTTGTAATGCTTGGAGACACTGATGAGACAGAGGTTGTAATGCTTGGAGACACTGATGAGATAGAGAGACAGAGGTTGTAATGCTTGGTGACACTGATGAGACAGAGGTTGTAATGCTTGGAGACACTGATGAGATAGAGAGACAGAGGTTGTAATGCTTGGTGACACTGATGAGACAGAGGTTGTAATGCTTGGAGACACTGATGAGACAGAGGTTGTAATGCGTGGAGACACAGAGAGGTGTTAATCATAGACATAGAAAGGTAGGACGCCTCCTTCGGCTCTGGGGTGTGTGTATCAGAGACAGAGGTGTTAATCATAGACATATAAAGGTAGGACGCCTCCTTCGGCTCTGGGGTGTGTGTATCAGAGACAGAGGTGTTAATCATAGACATAGAAAGGTAGACGTCTCCTTCGGCTCTGGGGTGTGTGTATCAGAGACAGAGGTGTTAATCATAGACATATAAAGGTAGGACGCCTCCTTCGGCTCTGGGGTGTGTGTATCAGAGACAGAGGTGTTAATCATAGACATAGAAAGGTAGGACGCCTCCTTCGGCCCTGGGGTGTGTGTATCAGAGACAGAGGTGTTAATCATAGACATAGAAAGGTAGACGTCTCCTTCGGCTCTGGGGTGTGTGTATCAGAGACAGAGGTGTTAATCATAGACATAGAAAGGTAGACGTCTCCTTCGGCTCTGGGGTGTGTGTATCTCGAGAAGAGGCAACGTGGAGGAAAGCTTTAGTGGAAGCATAGCGGAAGCTTGCCAAGCGTCCGCGTGCGTCACGGAAGGGGGGGGCAATCAGAAAGGCAATGTAAACGTTTGTTTCCTCATGCCAATAAAGTTCCTTTGGATTGAAAAGACGCGCTGTGATTGGCCAGTATAGTCACTTATATAGTGGCAGCGACGCAGCGTGCCTTCCGCACTTCCGCT
>NC_136789.1:53756272-53761272 GCF_951216825.1 Electrona antarctica | reverse complement strand
TATAATATTGTCAGAGTGAACATTTTAACTCAAATCTTTGCTTCATGGGGGAGGTCCCTGGAACAACATATTTTCAGATGGGGGGGGGGGGTCGGCGGTAACCTGACTCCGCCAGATGGGGCAGCAGAGAGTACACTGGGTTCCCCCCTCCTGCTCCCATCTGGGAACTCTCAGGCAGACTTGATGCTCCGGCCACAAAACGGCCTGGCCAATCAGCTGCATGAGCTAGAGGCGGGATCAAGGCATACACAGTGCTGCCTTGATCCCGCCTCTAGCTGCCACCAATTGCATATCATTCTGGGGGTCCTTGACATGAAATAGTTTGAGAACCACTGACATACATAGACACATAGGGGTTTTCAGAAAACTGTCATGATTTAGAACAGGGGTTCTCAACGTTTTTGGCCGGGGACCCCCGAAAAGGCTTTGGCAACGTCTCGGGACCCCCGCCCCGCCCCCTCCCAACCCCCAATATAAATTGACTGCTACAATAACCTTAAAACATTTTGGGCGGGAACCCCTTTTGGTGTTTTAAGCATTATTATAATTTAGCTATTTAAAAATAGCAGATCTACAAGCTCATAGCGCGCCACCGAGTGGCGCGCTACGAGCTTGTAGGTCTGCTATTTTTGAAAAATCGTGAAAATAAAATAAAAAATCTTTTTTTTTTTTTTTTGAAAATAATTTGGGGACCCCCTAAAATAATTTGGCGACCCCCCGAGGGGTCGCGACCCACGGGTTGAGAACCCCTGATTTAGAAGACATTTGTAGAATCGAACTTAGGTCTAAATGGGTTAATTTACGAGCTAGAGAAATGCCGCGGCTGTATTTACCTCTTGGCCGGTGGCGATGTCGATGGCTGTGTACACCGTGCCAGACGCTCTGTGGAAACAGGAACAACGTATCACAACATGATACGCTAAAGCTTTTACTTTTTGAGGGGCGCTAGCCCCTCCTATATACAGCTTTTGTCCCCACAGTGCACACGTCTCAATATTTGCCATTGACAACGAAAGGAGAAATTAGGTCACATGTGCCTCAAATATGACACAAACATTAAAATGCCATCGACAATGAAGGGAAAATGCACTGTATAGGCAAACCGGCTAAACCAATCACATAGATTCAGTTGTTCATGAGATGATGTATGATGATGTATAACGGTAAGAGCGCCCCTCACTTCACACGGGTGTGATGTTTGACTTTTTAAACAAGCCTATTAAACACTAGCATGACTGATGTAAAATCAGACAGAAGTAGCATGTGCTTAAATTCATATCGATGCAACACGTTTTGAGCTTGTAGATCTGCTACATTTGATGCTTTTGAATATGAATCTCGAAAGGTAACGGTTTTGGACAATAATGCGAGGTCTCCACCCCGACAAAGACGATTTGCAGCCTTCAAAAGACCCTGAACATGTACAGTGCAACGAGATACATCATAAATATACATTATAGAATGCCAACAGCTTTTACCATTCACAAACCTATAATTTGCATTGGCATTGCATGTATAATAAGTGATGTATAGTTTGGTGAACAATGCAGAATGTGGTCTGCGTTTGTTGCACGTGGTTGGAATAGCTCGTGGCAGCCAGGCACGTGCACACACAGACATCAAAGGGGGCTTCAGCCCCTGCCCATTTACCCCGTCTGTAAAACAACTGCCCTTAACCAGACCACGGATGCAGCATTTACTATGGTGAAAGAAATGCAAATGCCCCTCCTCTCCTTTCCATGCCATACCGGAAGGCAGCATTCAGGAGAATTGCCTTTTTTGGAACTAATTTGGAACTAATTTGTTATGTCATCGATGACATCAGGGATCTCCATACAGGCATAAAAGGGACAGACAGACAGAGAGAGAGATAGAGAGATAGAGAGACAGATGGATAGGCAGATGGACAGACATATTGATAAGACAGACAGGCTGAGAGAGAGAGACAGCCTCTTCACAGGGGTGAAGGTCTGAGATGACTTTTGCAAAGACCGCGATGCAGGACGAGGAAGAGGCGCTCAGGGAAGTGGAGAATAATGTGGAGAAATATGTGGCAGAGAATGCAAAACTGAAGGGAAGATTGGCCAAGAAGGACAACGAAATCCAGGCACTGAGGCACGAGGTGAGGAGACTGGACAAGGAGCTGGACAGGCTGTGGGAGATAAAGAGGCAGGCTCCGAGGCCGACTCCGAGGTTCACCTTGAAGGGACTCATCCACAAGTATTTACAGTATACTCTTGGTTGATTGATTGAAATATTTATTAACAGTTTGCAGAATTACAGTACATTTCAAGCACAAACTCAATACAACGGCTCTTAACTGTAAGTGGACGACCCAATTAAGCATTACACTTGTTTACAAGAGGGTCCACCTTGTTCAATTCATCAAAACATTTAGAGACGTACAAATAGACACTTCTATATAGTCAAAGAACAGAACAGGAATTCATCATAAGGGAGGTAAAAAGGGAAAAGAAAAATATACAGTGAGGAGAAAAGGGGGTGGGCGGTGGGGGGGGATTCAGATTTACAGTAGTTACATTAACGCCGTTACTTTCGGCAGTAACGGTTGCTGTAACGCGTTATTTTTTAAAATTCAGTAACGTTGTTACAGTTACTACATGGTGCGTTATTCCGTTATTTTTCATGTAGTCTCGGGGGAGAATGAGAAGAACTGTCAGTCTGCTTGCCTTGCGGGAGAGAAGGGGGAGGAGTGTGTGTGTGTGTGTGTGTGTGTGTGTGTGTGTGTGTACTACACGTGGTGACGCGCAGAGTTTGTTTACTGTCTGACTAGTGTCATGGCGGAGCCCATATCGCATTTCAAATGGATATATTCCTTATTTCCTTCAGCTGCTCCAATCCAGCACAAAGAACAGTCAAAGTAAGTTGTTGAGTCCCATGCAGATTATGATCCCACCGCCGCCACCGGCTATACCTCCTCCCCTGCTCTGCCTGCTGGCACTGCGACAGGATTCAACTTTTGCGTGCGTGCGTGCGTGCGTGCACATCATGTGAGCGAGCGAGCGAGAGAGAGAGACAGACAAACACTGAAAGAGGCTGCGCGCGCGTGCGTTCGTGTGTGTGTGTGTGTGTGTGTGTGTGTGTGTGTGTGTGTGTGTGTAGCCTACTTTTGAGCGAGAGAGAGACAAAAAGATACTGAAAGGGACTTTGCGCGCACGTGTGTGTTTGATAATCAAATATTAATTCTGGTTTTGGTCTTTGTTTATAAATCCAGACTCAAATTAGTATTGCCACCACCACCAATAAGAGCAGCTATATGAGCTATCTCAGCCTATCTGCACATACAACATTCACTGGAGCAGTGGAACTGGAACCCCAATGTTGTGTTGGTTGTAGCCTACTTGTGTTGTTGTTTGCTATAAATATGTATTGATAGGCCTACATAGCATCATGAAAATCACCACCAGTCCCCCCTGGGCTGGTATTATTATCACTAACTGTACTGAAATGAAGGCATGAATGAATGGCCTGGAAGTGGGAGCCCGTTTTTCTTTTTGAGTGGTGCAACCACTCCTATAGACAACTATGTGTGTCCCTGGCTGGCTGGCTGTGTCCCTGGGTCTGAGCACGGAAATAGCATATTTTCTCCACCAAGTGTTTTGGATGCGGGGCGGCTTGCCGGAACCGGCCCGGCCCCCTGGGTGTGTTCCTGGGGGTCTGGATGTTTTCCGGGGACCCCCACACGGTAACTCTGTCATTTCTTGACCGTTTTGGACGCGGGGCAGCTCACCGGAACCGGGCTGGCACCCTGAGCGCGTTCCTGTGGGTCTGGAAGTTCCGGGGACCCCCACATGGGTGTGATTTCTTTTTTTCTTTTTCTTTTTTTTGTAACGGAAAAGTTACTTTTCACAGTAACGCATTACTTTTTGGTTTAAGTAACAGTAAAGTAACTAAGTTACTTTTGAAATGATGTAACTAGTAACTGTAACTAGTTACTTTTTAAAAGTAACGGTCCCAACACTGATCTCCAGTAAATAAAGAGTGCTGGGTTATGCGCCCTGAACATAGCAGATCTACAAGCTCTCAACGCGTCGCAGCGCGACGCGTTGAGAGCTTGTAGATCTGCTAATTTCGTCCAAAAGTGCCCTCTTAAAACCCATTTACCGCTACCATTATTTAATCCCTCCGTCGCGTCCTGCCAGGGTTTTATCGCGCGTGACACTTACTTTGAAGAGCCAAATATCCGTAATCGCATTTACTATGAAACCATTCCGTGTGTGTTGACGAAGCTGGTGCTTGTTCTCTCGGTCGGTGGTGGAAAAAGTGGACCGCGAGTATCACAGCGCCTGCGACAGGCCGTTGAAAACGCTTGTCTGGGACAAAGTGACCCCTGCAATGTCGCTTCTGTGAGATAAAGCCGTCTGAAAACAGAGCCGGCAATGTAAGTGGATGCGCGCGCATCTTCAAAATGGCCGCGGCCATTGGCTCAGAAGCACAACAAAGCTAACGGACGGTAGATTTCGATACGATCGTATTAAAACATGCATTAATGAATACATCGCTGTTAAAACGGCTTTTCCGTTTGTGGCAGGCTACAAGATTCTACGTGTCTATATTCCTATGTTCCTGGCGGGCCTCGTGTTAAGAGGATTTCAGCCCCTGCCTCTCGAACACTCCCTGGCTAGCTATTAGTCTGAAGAGGTCAGTCAGTATACTCCAGCGAGAGTTTGCAGCATATAGAATATCATTTATTGATAGAACACGCCTCAAGCCAAAAGCCATCGATCTTTTAACAATACAGTTGTTTTATGCACCAGTGGTGACAAAGTACTCAAGCCCCAGTACTTCAGTGCTCCTGTATAGCCAAATATGACCCAACTATACTAGTGAAAGTTGCGGAGTCAAATGAGTGCCATTACTGCTATTGTCGCTATGTTATTTGAAATAAGGCTTAAGTGGTTCAATCATAATAATATGCCATTTCCTATAATTGTAGTGGAATCAAAAGTACAATATTTGACTTGGAAATATAGTGAATA
>NC_136789.1:53713302-53756072 GCF_951216825.1 Electrona antarctica | reverse complement strand
CCACACTCCTTTCCATGCCATGCCAGAAGGCAGCATTCAGGAAAATTGCTTTTTTCCCCCGAAGTCTCCTGAACACAGTATTTTGCGTTGGAACAAATTTGTTTAGAAATCCATGTCGTACACCGCATCTCCAGTAGATAAAGAGTGCTGGGTTGCGCCCAGAAAATAGCTGATCTACAAGCTATCAATGCGTTGCAGCGTGACGCGTTGAGAGCTTGTAGATCAGCTATTAGATAGCCCCCCCCCCCCCCCCCCCCCCCCCCCCAACACAAGCTACAAGGCCAGGCACTTCAACCGTTGATGTGACCAGACTCCAACAGAAACGGACCGCTATAAATAGAAGGCAAATTAACTAGACACAGCTGAACTCAAAAGGTCAAAATGGCTTTTTTTTTCCAGGGAGACAAATCAGGAACTTTATTACACAATCTCTTTACAGACTCTGTGTCCACAATAAAAACATTACGAGTGTAATATGTGCGAGCTACGAGTGTGTGTGTGTGTGTGTGTGTGTGTGTGTGTGTGTGTGTGTGTGTGTGTGTGTGTGTGTGTGTGTGTGTGGTTATACTCCTTTATTATTCTGTAGAAACGGTTGTGTCTCGCACATTTCTCACATATCTGGGACGCCCGAAAAAGGAGAGAAACTCCTGAACGTGGGACCTAATGTAGTATGCAAAGAGATGCACAGCCTTCTGGCATCACCTTTTCAATTCATGTTCTTTTGTTTGCGTTTTGCTCAGCAGCAGCAGCATCGCGTATACGGTTGGCTACACGCATAAGAAAATCCATACAAACCTGCTTGTTTACCGAACATTCTGTGCGTCTCATTCTCCTGTCAGACTATCACTCACACACACACACACACACACACACACACACACACACACACACACACACACACACACACACACACACACACACACACACACACACACACACACACACACACACACACACACACACACACACACACACACACACACACACACACACACACACACACACACACACACACACACACACACACACACACACACACACACAATTCCCTCAAGGCAGGAGCAGCAACATAATAGTTCAGTGAGCAGCCACGAGACAGGCCGTATGTCTGTCATCCAATATTTTATATTATTAAAGGACAACCACTTCACCACTTTTCAACCTATCTTCATGTAATTGGTCCTCACTAATATAATGTTCATGATAAGAAAATACCACCATTTTTTTCGTACTCGGTCTGCGTCCTCATATAGGAGGGCTGTGGGCAGTTCAGAAACCCGTCTTCCGGCCTGGGCTGTGGCTCAGCGGTCCAGGCACCTTGGCTGGTAATCCAGTCTGGCAGTGTGCCGCGGGTTCGACTCCCGATCCCGAACGGGCCTTTACTGCATGTCACCCGCCCCCCAACTCTCTCCCCATTTCCTGTCAGCATATACTGTCTATCCCTCCATGAAAAAATAAAGGCGAAAGCCACAAAAAAAACCTTTCAAAAAGAAAGGAAACCTGTCTTCCAGTGACATCATCGACGCGGAATCCAAGCTCTTGATGTTTATCAGTTAAAACTGATTACATTATCTACGGTAGCTCCTTGGCTGACCCTCGGCGGCCCACGTCCATCTCCAGACAGTTTACAGTACATAAACGTATAGTCGTACAGTAGTGGTACAGTAGCGGTACAGTAGTGGTACAGTATAGTAATTACCTGCAGCAGCTCCTTGGCTGACCCCCGGCGGTCCACATCCATCTCCAGACAGCGGTTCAGGAAGTCTCTGAACACGGACGACAGTCTCTCTGGATTCTGCAGCTCTGGCGTCCCGTTGGTCGCTATCAGGTACAGAGCCTATATACCAACATGAACACAGTGGTGGAAACAGTACTCAATTGTTTTACTTAAGTACAAGTACCAATACTGCAATTTAGAACTACTTCGTTACAAGTAAAAGTACGGAATTGAAAATGTACTTGAGTAAAAGTACAAAAGTATCGGCATCAAAATGTACTTAAAGTAAAAGTAAAATGTATAGGGTTGAAGTGGTTAATGTATGTTTTCTAATCAAAATTTTAATCGCCAAAGTAACTAGTAACTCAAGTTTTCAAATAATTGTAGTGAAGTAAAAGTACAAATTTTGGCTCCGAGATGTAGTGGAGTAGAAGTAAAAGTACTGGAAATTGGAAATACTAACCTAATACAAAATTGTACTTAAGTAAAAGTACTTAGTTACTTTCCACCACTGCATGAACACACTGCTATATCAGGTACAGACAGTGATAGAAAAAGTACTCAATTGTTTTACTTAAGTAAAAGTACCAATACTGCAATTTAGAACTACTTTGTTACAAGTAAAAGTACGGAATTGAAAATGTACATGAGTAAAAGTACAAAAGTATCTGCATCAAAATGTACTAAAAGTACTCATATTGCAGAATGTCCCATTTCACAAGTTCATGTGTACAAGCTACACAATGTGTCGCGTTGCGACGCATTGTGAGCTTGTAGATCGGCTATTTTCAAATGGCCGAAATGTATAGGGTTGAAGTGGTTACTGTATGTTTTCTAATCAAAATTAAAATCTCCAAAGTAACTAGTAACTAAAGTTTTAAAATAATTGTAGAGGAGTAAAAGTACAAATTGTCATTACGACGGCATCACGGCCCGCCAAAATACATTTTGTTCGACTAAATCAATTGTAGATTTAGTCGACTAAAACTAGACTAACACATTCCAGGTGACTATATAAAATGTGACTCAAACTAAACGAAAACTATTCAAGAGACTATGACTACAACGAAAATCTGCTGCCCAAAAACAACAACACTGGCACCCACCCACTTTGAGAGCATACACTGCAGGGTTCCCCAATTACATTTCCTCAAGGGCCATATTTTGACTAGGGAACCAGGCTGGGGGCCGAGTCCGCACGCGCATTTTTTCATTAATTAATTAAAAATTGTTCTCAACCAGTGGTCCGGGGACCACCAGTGGTCCTTGAGGGGGTGCCCAGTTTGACATGCATAGGCTACTGACCCCCATTTAATGCCATTTATATCTGGGACACCCCCCGAAAACAAAACAAAAAACATTTTTTTTTTTTTTAATTCTTCCAGGGGCCACAAGGGGGCGCTCCGCGTGCCGCAAATGGCCCGCGGGCCGCCTATTGGGGAACCCTGGCATACACGCACACACTGCAGTAGTGTACACCAAAACGGTGCCATGTCTCTCCTTACCCTCAGCGGGTTCTCGTTGAGGTACGGCGGCTCGCCCTCCACCATCTCGATGGCCATGATGCCCAGGGACCAGATGTCCACCTTGGGCCCGTAGGCCTTGCGGGTCACCACCTCGGGGGCCATCCAGTAGGGCGTGCCCACCATGGTGCTGCGCTTGTTCTGCTCCGGAGTGATCTGGGCGCAGAAGCCAAAGTCCGCTGCACAGGGGAGAGAGACGAGACAGATGAGGGTGAGGATGATGAGGATGAGGAGGATGAGGTTCAGTGTTGATTTCGTCAACTGAAACTATGACGATTTTTTTTTCGGCGACTACCTTTTTTTTTTCCCACTGAGAAACTTAAATGAAAACTAAATTAAAAAAAAAAGCTATGAGGACTAAAAGTAAGACTAAATATATTGAACATTTTTTTTAAACTTATTACTAATTATCTAATGTAATCCTGGGCACTACACTTGGCTGGCAGAGCGGACTGACCTCATGCTTCCTTCTAAGCATGAGGAGTCCAAGCTGCTTCTTTTCACCTGACAGGGGGGAGTTTCCCCGGCTGGACGTAGCGCGTGGAAGAGACACGTTATTTCCGACCGGTTCCTTTCCCCTCCATATCAGGCCAGGGGGAGGCAGTTTAGTGACCAGGATTACTGCATGTTTTTTGTACCCTAGGGGACATGGGTTGATATTGAACATTTTGTCTAGAAAAAAATGGATTAAAATGTTAGTAATTCTATGTTTGGCTACGGTCAGGTGCTGCGCACTGAAAATAGCAGATCTACAAGCTCATTTCAGCATGCAACCCAGTGTAAAATCAGGCACGAAATCTGTAGCACTAGACGATGTGTCACATTCTCACAGGAACCCACAGGGTTAAGTAAAGGGCCACTGGATAATGTACATGCTGACATATTGACTAAAATATTCATTTGAAAGTGTGAAAATGAAGCCTCAGGGGTCCATTCTGACACGGTCCTATTATTTACGTTGCCATAAAATTCAAGGCTCAGTTCTCCCAAACGGGACATGGCTCGCATGCTGATTTAACCCATTTTAGACACCAGGACGATTCTACAAATCCTGTCAGTGGTTCTCAAACATTTTCATGTCAAGGACCCCCAAAAATGTGATGTGATTGGCCACCGACCCCCCATCTGAAAATATGTTGTTCCAGGGACCCCCCCCCCCCCCCCCCCCATGCCAAATATGTTGTTCCAGGGACCCCCCCCCCCCATGCCAAGAAGCAAAGATTTGAGTTAAAAACGTTTGCTCTGAAAGTATGTATATTCAAAGATTGCGGCCGCATTTTCACAATGAAAAAAGAAAATAGCAGATCTACAACTTGTAGATCTGCTATTTTTCAATAGCTAAAGTATAACACAATGCTTTAAAACACCAAAACGGGTTCTCGTCCAGAATGGCTTAAAAAAAATAAAATAAGCATAATAGATAGAAGCAAAATACACTGCGAGACAGACTGCATTAATAATGGAACATGCAGAAAAATAAATACGAAAGAATAATGTATGCATGAGGTATAAAGGGATCTATTTGTTACAGTTGAACAGGTTTACGACGTTAAACGTTTGGGGATTTGTTGCCAAAATGTATGCAGTATCATGCACTCTGTAATTCACCATGTCTAAAGCAAGCATACGGTACATCTTTTCTTATTGTTTTTAACTTCTTATCCCACTAACCAGAATCAGAAAAGGGTCGACATTAGGGGTGTATAGCGATACATTTGAACCCATTTTGACCTGAGATCGGATTCTAAAAATGTCTTCTAAATCCTGACAGTTTTCTGAAAAAGCTATGTTTCTATGTCAGTCGTTCTTCGATTTTTCAAAAATAGCAGACCTACAAGCTCGTAGTGGCGTGCTATGAGCTTGTAGGTCTGCTATTTTTGATACGATACATAGTACAATGTTGCCGTTTTCATTTCGATATACTTCGATTCTTGGAATTAAAATCGATTTTTCGATGCAGTTACTATATCGTTACACACCTAGTCGACATGGTGTCTGTTGTGTTTGCTAGGATCAAGCTGACCAGTCCAGCAACTTGCCTCTACACTTCCACAGACTATTCATTCACTCATTCAAGTACTCTGCCAAGGCTTATTATCCCAATAGGTCTTCACATATTGTATGGTTAATACAAAATGCATTATTCAGGCACATTTCAGCCACCTCAACAACAAGCAACGTCACCAAACAGCAATGCGCACCTATGGTAACATAATTCTACAGGCCACAGGTTTCTGCGTTACACTCGTTTGTTCTTTTTCTCCCTGGTGCTGGAGCGAGACGGGTCGAGCTCCTGGTTCTTATAATCAGTTAGGCTGCGGGGCGGCGGTGGCCCAGGGGTAGAGTGACCAGATGGGATGGGAACCGCAAGGTTGCCAGTTCCAACCCGCGGGCTCCCCGAGAGTTACAGTGTCAAAAGTGTCCTTGAGCAAGACTCTGAACCCCTAATTGCTCCCGATGTGCAGGTTGGTGCCTTGCATGGTTTCCTCTGGCATCGGTGTATGAATGTGTGTGTGAATGGTAATGTAAAGCGCTTTGGATAAAGGCGCTATATAAATGCACAATTTATGCTGCAAAACTCTTTGCAGCACCCGGGGCAAGCCGGTTGCACCACACGGTGGATTCAAACTCCTAGTCTGCCACGGCCCACGACACACGAGTGCCCCGTCTACTCCTGCAGCCAACATCAAAGTCTGGCATCGTGCAGTTCATCTACAGCTGTATGCACGCCTGTAGCCTGTAGGTCGTTTCCTCCTCCTCCGCAGCAGTGACTTACTGAGCTTGACGGAGCCGTCCATCCCCAGCAGGATGTTGTCACTCTTGATGTCTCTGTGGATCACCTGGTTGGAGTGCAGGAAGTCCAACGCTTGGAGACACTGATGAGATCATGAGGCAGAGAGAGAGAGTTTTAATGCTTGGAGAGAGACAGAGAGACAGAGGTTGTAATGCTTGGAGACACTGAGAGACAGAGTTTTAATGCTTGGAGACACTGATGAGATAGAGAGACAGAGGTTGTAATGCTTGGAGACACAGAGAGACAGAGAGACAGAGGTTGTAATGCTTGGAGACACTGAGAGACAGAGAGACAGAGGTTGTAATGCTTGGAGACACTGAGAGACAGAGAGACAGAGGTTGTAATGCTTGGAGACACTGAGAGACAGAGAGACAGAGGTTGTAATGCTTGGAGACACTGATGAGACAGAGAGACAGAGGTTGTAATGCTTGGAGACACTGATGAGACAGAGAGACAGAGGTTGTAATGCTTGGAGACACTGAGAGACAGATGTTGTAATGCTTGGAGACACTGATGAGACAGAGAGACAGAGGTTGTAATGCTTGGAGACACTGATGAGACAGAGAGACAGAGGTTGTAATGCTTGGAGACACTGATGAGACAGAGAGACAGAGGTTGTAATGCTTGGAGACACTGAGAGACAGAGTTTTAATGCTTGGAGACACTGATGAGATAGAGAGACAGAGGTTGTAATGCTTGGAGACACTGAGAGACAGAGAGACAGAGGTTGTAATGCTTGGAGACACTGAGAGACAGAGAGACAGAGGTTGTAATGCTTGGAGACACTGATGAGACAGAGAGACAGAGGTTGTAATGCTTGGAGACACTGATGAGACAGAGAGACAGAGGTTGTAATGCTTGGAGACACTGAGAGACAGAGGTTGTAATGCTTGGAGAAACTGATGAGACAGAGGTTGTAATGCTTGGAGACACTGAGAGACAGAGAGACAGAGGTTGTAATGCTTGGAGACACTGAGATACAGAGGTTGTAATGCTTGGAGACACTGAGAGACAGAGAGACAGAGGTTGTAATGCTTGGAGACACTGATGAGACAGAGAGACAGAGGTTGTAATGCTTGGAGACACTGATGAGACAGAGAGACAGAGGTTGTAATGCTTGGAGACACTGAGAGACAGGTTGTAATGCTTGGATACACTGATGAGACAGAGAGACAGAGGTTGTAATGCTTGGAGACAATGAGAGACAGAGAGACATAGGTTGTAATGCTTGGAGACACTGAGAGACAGAGAGACAGAGGTTGTAATGCTTGGAGACACAGAGAGACAGAGGTTGTAATGCTTGGAGACACTGATGAGATAGAGAGACAGAGGTTGTAATGCTTGGAGACAATGAGAGACAGAGAGACAGAGGTTGTAATGCTTGGAGACAATGAGAGACAGAGAGACAGAGGTTGTAATGCTTGGAGACACTGAGAGACAGAGAGACAGAGGTTGTAATGCTTGGAGACACTGAGAGACAGAGGTTGTAATGCTTGGAGACACTGAGAGACAGAGGTTGTAATGCTTGGAGACACTGATGAGATAGAGAGACAGAGGTTGTAATGCTTGGAGACACTGATGAGACAGAGGTTGTAATGCGTGGAGACACTGAGAGACAGAGGTTGTAATGCGTGGAGACACTGAGAGACAGAGGTTGTAATGCGTGGAGACACTGAGAGACAGAGGTTGTAATGCTTGGAGACACTGATGAGACAGAGGTTGTAATGCTTGGAGACACTGATGAGACAGAGGTTGTAATGCGTGGAGACACAGAGAGGTGTTAATCATAGACATAGAAAGGTAGACGTCTCCTTCGGCTCTGGGGTGTGTGTATCTCGAGAAGAGGCAACATGGATTTAGTGGAAGCATAGCGGAAGCTTGCCAAGCGTCCGCGTGCGTCACGGAAGGGGGACCAATCAGAAAGGCAATGTAAACGTTTGTTTCCTCATGCCAATAAAGTTCCTTTGGATTGAAAAGACGCGCTGTGATTGGCCAGTATAGTCACTTATATAGTGGCAGCGACGCAGCGTGCCTTCCGCACTTCCGCTTGACTTCCGCCTTCCGCCCGAGACACACATGGCTATCCAACGAACAGCAGCGGCCGATGAATCTATGGTTTAAATGCTTGAAGACACTGCGAGACAAAGACGTGGTTTGAAGAACACGTCTGACCACAATGAACACATTCGCAGAAGGAGAGATGCATATGGATGCCGGTGTGACCATGGGAATAATTGCCGTTACAAAAAACACACTTATTCCTTCCCCCAAACGCGGCCGATTTTGCCACAAAAAAAAGTGTCGAATACTTTTGTACTTTTACTCAAGTACATTTTCAATTCCGTACTTTCACTTGTAACGGAGTAGTTCTACATTGCAGTATTGGTACTTTAATTCTTAAGTAAAACAGTACTTTTCCCACCACTGTGTAAGTAAAGGGGGTCAGTCTCCTCCGCTCCGCAGCAGGTGGGTTCTATTATATTTGCTGACGTTGACGTCTATCTTATTTTGGCACGGTTTCTACCTCTCTGCAGACCGCAGCGATCTGGCCCTCGTCCATGCAGGTCTCCGTGACCACGTCCGTGAGAGAGCCTCCCGCCAGATACTCCATCACCACCCACAGCTCGTCTCCTACCAGGTAACTACAGGGAGAGAGACACAGAGACACAGAGAGAGAGAGAGAGAGAGAGAGAGAGAGAGAGAGAGAGAGAGAGAGGTAAAACACTATGTATAGATACTCCATCACCACCCACAGCTCGTCTCCTACCAGGTAACTACAGGGAGAGAGACACAGAGACACAGAGAGAGAGAGGTAAAACACTATGTACAGATACTCCATCACCACCCACAGCTCGTCTCCTACCAGGTAACTACAGGGAGAGAGAGACACAGAGACACAGAGAGAGAGAGAGAGAGAGAGGTAAAACACTATGTACAGATACTCCATCACCACCCACAGCTCGTCTCCTACCAGGTAACTACAGGGAGAGAGACACAGAGACACAGAGAGAGAGAGAGAGACACAGGGAGGGAGAGAGACACAGAGAGAGAGAGACACAGGGAGGGAGAGAGACACAGAGAGAGAGAGACACAGGGAGGGAGAGAGACACAGAGAGAGAGAGACACACAGGGAGAGAGAGAGACACAGGGAGAGAGAGAGACACAGAGAGAGAGACACAGGGAGAGAGAGAGACACAGAGAGAGAGAGACACAGAGAGAGAGAGAGACACAGGGAGGGAGAGAGACACAGAGAGAGAGAGACACAGAGAGAGAGAGACACAGGGAGAGAGAGAGAGACACAGAGAGAGAGACACAGAGAGAGAGACACAGAGAGAGAGAGAGACACAGAGAGAGAGAGACACAGGTAGAGAGAGACACAGGGAGAGAGACACAGAGAGAGAGACACACAGAGAGAGAGAGACACAGAGAGAGAGAGACACAGGTAGAGAGAGACACAGGGAGAGAGAGAAACACAGAGAGAGAGACACAGAGAGAGAGACACACAGAGAGAGAGAGACACACAGAGAGAGAGAGACACAGAGAGAGAGAGACACACAGAGAGAGAGAGACACAGGTAGAGAGAGACACAGGGAGAGAGAGACACAGAGAGAGAGAGACACACAGGGAGAGAGAGAGACACAGGGAGAGAGAGACACAGGGAGAGAGACACAGAGAGAGAGACACACAGAGAGAGAGAGACACAGGTAGAGAGAGACACAGGGAGAGAGACACAGAGAGAGAGACACACAGAGAGAGAGAGACACAGAGAGAGAGACACACACAGGGAGAGAGAGAGACACAGAGAGAGAGGTAAAACACTATGTATAGATACTCCATCACCACCCACAGCTCGTCTCCTACCAGGTAACTACAGGGAGAGAGAGACACAGGGACCTCCCCAGAAGCAAAGATTTGAGTTAAAATGTGTAATAATATATATTGAAAGAGTTGAGGCACATTTCTACGATTTACAGACAGACAGACAGACAGACAGACAGACAGAGAGAGACAGACAGACAGAGACAGAGAGAGAGAACACTATGTTCGGTGCATGGAAACGATGACAGTTCCAACCCCCAGAGAGAGAAGGTCTTATTTATTTTTGTCTGGTGCATATTGTCGCTTTTTTGGGTGGAAAAAAAACTATTTTAGATCGGCAATAATACTGCGCTACGTTTTTGCCCACAGCGACTTTGGGGGATAATCAATTACCTCAAGAACAGATACACAAGATCACTCATATGTCGATATCTCATTTGGATGACAATTTCTTGAACTATGTTGTAGTTTAATTACCTGTCCAGGTAGTTGACTATGTTGTAGTTTAACCCATTTAGGCCTGATCCAAAATCCTGGCAGTTTCGGAAAAACCTTATGCTTCTGTATCAGTGGTTCTCAATATTTCATGTCAAGGACCCCAAAAATTATACGTAATATGCCTCCGCCCCCCCATCTGAAAATATGCTGTTCCAGGGACCTCCTCCCAGAAGCAAAGATTTGAGTTAAAATGTTCACTCTGTAAATAATATATTTTGAAAGAGTTGAGGCACATTTCCACGATTCTTCAAAAATAGCAGACCTACAAGTTCATAGCGCGGCACTCGGTGCCGCGCTATGAGCGTGTAGATCTGCTATTCTCCAATAGCTAAAGTATAACATAATGCTTTAAAACACCAAAATGGGTGAACTACCTGTCCAGGTAGTTGACTATGTTGGAGTTCTTGTTTTCCCTCATCACCAGGATCTCATTGATGATCAGCTCCTTCTTGGGCTGCTGCTGAAGGTTCATCTGTTTAATCGCCACCTGAGAGACACACACACACACACACACACACACACACACACACACACACACACACACACACACACACACACACACACGATGTAGGCATTTATAGCAGGCGCTCTTAATCCAGAGCGATTTACAGCAAGCAAGTAAAACACACGGTAATACATCACATACATAGACGGTGTAGTGCCTCGGTAATCTCTAGGATCATAGCTAAACCATTCTAATAATATCAACTGAGTATGAACCTTTGCATAAAAGGTTAACATGTCATTTAGATAGATGCCAGGTCCATGTGTATAGTATCAGGAGGGGTTTAAGTTCATGTTGTCACCAATTATACCACAGGTCGTTTCGAGGAAGCAATCTGATTGGTTGAAACGGCCTTCTAGCCATGGGTTAAACCAGCACCATTCACCAATCACCACCTAATCAAAACAAATAATTCAGCTGCTCTGTTTTCCCAGAGCGCTAGCAAACTCGGTGGCTAGGCTAGCTAGTTTCTTGGGACATTTGTGGTCGTTAAATAAATATATTTTTATATTTTACATTTTCTTAGTTTTAAGGGTAACTGTTGTATAATTGCAATATTACACTCGAGGGTGTGGTTTAACGTGATTATTGCCACTTCAGTGATGCTTGCGGAACTCGACTTCGTCTCGTTCCTGACCGCATCACTGTCGTGGCAATAATCACGTTAACCCACACCCTCTCGTGTAATATTGCTTAACTCATACATACAGGTACAAAGCAGTGAAATGTACTAACACAACTATACAATAAATGCACTTTGAAGGACAAATATGTTATGCACACATTGCGAGGGACAGGTGTGTCTGAGAAAGAAAGAAAAACCTAGGGAACAACTGGAGTCCCGCACACTGTACTGTCTTCACTTACAGAATTGTATGTAAGCAACGTTTCGGTCAGTCAGACCTTTTTATGGGGCCGTCTACAATAAACGCACAAACCGAGGGACATTTATCTGTAGCTGTCCAGGACCGCCAACCTGACCGATACATCTTGGTTTATGCATTTGTAAAGCGCTTTTATCCAAAGCGCTTTACATTACATTCACACACACACACACACACACACACACACACACACACACACACAACTTCATACAGTATATACACAGGTGGCGGAGGAAAGGAAACCACGCAAAGCACCAAGCTGCACATGGGGAGCAATTAGGGGTTTCAGAGTCTTGCTCAAGGACACTTCGACGGCGACTCTGGGTGGAGCCCACACAGGGATCGAACCGGGAACCTCGCGGTTCCCATCCGGCCACTCTATACCCCTGAGCCACTGCCGCCAGATCGGCTATTTTCACTGCACGACATGTATAAATTACTGTAGTAGGCCGAGGCCATTTTGGAGATTGTTTGTCTGCAAACGACATGCCCCCCCCCCCCCCCCCCCCATGTACGTGCCAGGGAGGCCAGGGTTCATGTCGTTAATCCCTTCTTCTGGGGGAAGAGAAAAACCAAACCCCCCCAAAACAAAACAAACAAAACCACTTGAAATTCAACCGTCGACGTTTCCAAAAATGCTAATCAACCAGCCTCCATTTCGCAGGAAAAAAAACAAAAAGGTCTTAAAAGGACTCTCTGGCTGTGGCTGGTTTAATTGCAACCCGTAATTACTACGCTTATGTGGTTTCACCCATTTTGGGCGGGAACCCCCTTTTGGTGTTTTAAAGCATTATGTTATGCTTTAGCTATTGAAAAATAGCAGATCTACAAGCTCATAGCGCGGTGCCGCACTATGAACTTGTAGATTTTTGAGTGGTGTAAACCACTCCTACAGCTGGCTTTTGTGTGCAGAAAAAATGAGCATGGTTGCTATGTTCAAAATAATTTCTGACGTAATTAAATCACACCCGGGTGAACTGGATGACCGTAGCAACCATGCTCATTTTTTCTGCACAAAAAAAGCCAGTTGTGAAATCACATCCGGGTGTGATTTCATTACATCAGACATTACGTCAGACCACAGCTGATCATGCTATATAAAACCTTACACCACTCAGTTCACACGGGTGTGATTTTTTGAAAAATCGTGACAATGTGCCCCAAATCTTTGAATATATATTGTCAGAGTGAACATTTTAACTCAAATCTTTGCTTCATGGGGGGGGGGGGGGGGGGGTGGGGGGGTACAACATATTTTCAGATGGGGGGGCGGTCGGCGGGCCAATTGCATATAATTCTGGGGGTCCTTGACATGAAATAGTTTGAGAACCACTGACAGACACATACTGTAGGGTTTTTTTTTGTTTTTTACTTTTTTAACTAATTTACGAGCTAGAGAAATGCCGCGGCTGTATTTACCTCTTGGCCGGTGGCGATGTCGATGGCTGTGTACACCGTGCCAGACGCTCTGTGGAAACAGGAACAACTTATCAAAAACATGATACGCTAAAGCTTTTACTTTTTGAGGGGCGCTAGCCCCTCCTATATACAGCTTTTGTCCCCACAGTGCACACGTCTCAATATTTGCCATTGACAATGAAAGGAGAAATTAGGTCACATGTGCCTCAAATATGACACAAACATTTAAATGCCATCGACAATGAAGGGAAAATGCACTGTATAGGCAAACCGGCTAAACCAATCACATAGATTCAGTTGTTCATGAGATGATGTATGATGATGTATAATGGTAAGAGCGCCCCTCACTTCACACGGGTGTGATGTTTGACTTTTTAAACAAGCCTATTAAACACTATAGCATGAAGTAGCATGTGCTTAAATTCATATCGATGCAACACGTTTTGAGCTTGTAGATCTGCTACTTTTGATGCTTTTGAATATGAATCTCGAAAGGTAACGGTTTTGGACAATAATGCGAGGTTTCCACCCCGACAAAGACGATTTGCATCCTTCAAAAGACCCTGAACATACAGTGCAACGAGATACATCATAAATATACATTATAGAATGCCAACAGCTTTTACCATTCACAAACCTATAATTTGCATTGGCATTGCATGTATAATAAGTGATGTATAGTTTGGTGAACAATGCAGAATGTGGTCTGCGTTTGTTGCACGTGGTTGGAATAGCTCGTGGCAGCCAGGCACGTGCACACACAGACATCAAAGGGGGCTTCGGCCCCTGCCCATTTACCCCGTCTGTAAAACAACTGCCCTTAACCAGACCACGGATGCAGCATTTACTATGGTGAAAGAAATGCAAATGCCACTCCCTCTCCATTCCAAATACCGGAAGGCAGCAATTGCCTTTTTTGGAACTAATTTGTTATGTCGTACACCACATCGATGACATCAGGGATCTCCATACAGGCATAAAAGGGACAGACAGACAGAGAGAGAGAGGTAGAGAGACAGACGGATGGACAGACATATTGATAAGACAGACAGGCTGAGAGAGAGAAGACAGCCTCTTCACAGGGGTGAAGGTCTGAGATGACTTTTGCAAAGACCGCGATGCAGGACGAGGAGGAGGCGCTCAGGGAAGTGGAGAATAATGTGGAGAAATATGTGGCAGAGAATGCAAAACTGAAGGGAAGATTGGCCAAGAAGGACAACGAAATCCAGGCGCTGAGGAACGAGGTGAGGAGACTGGACAAGGAGCTGGACAGGCTGTGGGAGATAAAGAGGCAGACTCCGAGGCCGACTCCGAGGTTCACCTTGAAGGGACTCATCCACAAGTATTTACAGTATACTCTTGGTTGATTGATTGAAATATTTATTAACAGTTTGCAGAATTACAGTACATTTCAAGCACAAACTCAATACAACGGCTGTTAACTGTAAGTGGACGACCCAATTAAGCATTACACTTGTTTACAAGAGGGTGCACCATGTTCAATTCATCAAAACATTTAGAGACGTACAAATAGACACTTCTATATAGTCAAAGAACAGAACAGGAATTCATCATAAGGGAGGTAAAAAGGGAAAAGAAAAATATACAGTGAGGAGAAAAGGGGGTGGGCGGTGGGGGGATTCAGATTTACAGTAGTTACAGTAACGCCGTTACTTTCGGCAGTAACGGTTGCTGTAACGTGTTCTTTTTTTAATTCAGTAACGTTGTTACAGTTACTACATGGTGCGTTATTCCGTTATTTTTCATGTAGTCTCGGGGGAGAATGAGAAGAACTGTTAGTCTGCTTGCCTTGCGGGAGAGAAGGGGGAGGAGTGTGTGTGTGTGTGTGTGTGTGTGTGTGTGTGTGTACTACACGTGGTGACGCGCAGAGTTTGTTTACTGTCTGACTAGTGTCATGGCGGAGCCCATATCGCGTTTCAAATGGATATATTCCTTATTTCCTTCAGCTGCTCCAATCCAGCACAAAGAACAGTCAAAGTAAGTTGTCCCATGCAGATTATGATCCCACCGCCGCCACCGGCTATACCTCCTCCTCCCCTGCTCTGCCTGCTGGTACTGCGACGGGAGTGTGTGTGAGACGTGTGTGCCGTGGGCATGCACGTGCGTGCGTGTGTGTGTGTGTGTGTGTGTGTGTGTGTGTGTGTGTGCGTAGCCTACTTTTGAGCGAGAGAGAGACAGAAAGATACTGAAAGGGACTTTGCGCGCACGTGTGTGTTTGATAATCAAATATTAATTCTGGTTTTGGTCTTTGTTTATAAATCCAGACTCAAATTAGTATTGCCACCACCACCAATAAGAGCAGCTATGAGCTATCTCAGCCTATCTGCACATACAACATTCACTGGAGCAGTGGAACTGGAACCCCCATGTTGTGTTGGTTGTAGCCTACTTGTGTTGTTGTTTGCTATAAATATGTATTGATAGGCCTACATACTGCATCATCAAAATCACCACCAGTCCCCCTTGGGCTGGTATTGGTATTATTATCACTAACTGTACTGAAATAAAGGCATGAATGAATGGCCTGGAAGTGGGAGCCCATTTTTCTGGCTGGCTGTGTCCCTAGGTCTGAGCACGGAAATAGCATATTTTCTCCACCAAGTGTTTTGGATGCGGGGACCCCCACACGGTAACTCTGTCATTTCTTGACCGTTTTGGACGCGGGGCAGCTCACCGGAACCGGGCTGGCACCCTGTGCACGTTCATGTGGGTCTGGAAGTTCCGGGGACCCCCACATGGGTGTGATTTTTCATTTTTTTTTGTAACGGAAAAGTTACTTTTCACAGTAACGCATCACTTTTTGGTTTAA
Source organism: Electrona antarctica (assembly GCF_951216825.1). Classification (NCBI taxonomy): domain Eukaryota; kingdom Metazoa; phylum Chordata; class Actinopteri; order Myctophiformes; family Myctophidae; genus Electrona; species Electrona antarctica. The sequence continues at coordinate 53,740,083 of NC_136789.1, read as the reverse complement.
GTAACAGTAAAGTAACTAAGTTACTTTTGAAATGATGTAACTAGTAACTGTAACTAGTTACTTTTTAAAAGTAACGGTCCCAACACTGCTGGGTTATGCGCCCTGAACATAGCAGATCTACAAGCTCTCAACGCGTCGCAGCGCGACGCGTTGAGAGCTTGTAGATCTGCTAATTTCGTCCAAAAGTGCCCTCTTAAGAGGATTTCAGCCCCTGCCTCTCGAACACTCCCTGGCTAGCTATTAGTCTGAAGAGGTCAGTCAGTATACTCCAGCGAGAGTTTGCAGCATATAGAATATCATTTATTGATAGAACACGCCTCAAGCCAAAAGCCATCGATCTTTTAACAATACAGTTGTTTTATGCATCAGTGGTGACAAAGTACTCAAGCCCCAGTATCCCCAAGCTCCTGTATAGCCAAATATGACCCAACTATACTAGTGAAAGTTGCGGAGTCAAATGAGTGCCATTACTGCTATTGTCGCTATGTTATTTGAAATAAGGCTTAAGTGGTTCAATCATAATAATATGCCATTTCCTATAATTGTAGTGGAATCAAAAGTACAATATTTGACTTGGAAATATAGTGAATACAAATAAAAACAACGTAGATAATCTGTATTTTTTTTTAGTTTTTTTTTTTTTACCAATGAGCTAATAGAGCCTGCCTGCTTGCTCAGGGGATACATTGAATCTGTCACTAACACATTTTGGGCGGGAATCCCTTTTGGTGTTAGCATTATGTTATGCTTTAGCTATTGAAAAATAGCAGATCTACAAGCTCATAGCTTACGAGCTTGTAGGTCTGCTATTTTTGAAAAATCGAAGAACGACTGACATAGAAACATAGCTTTTTCAGAAAACTGTTACATAGTGACACCGTCAGTACAGTACTCCAGTACTGTCCACCAACTGTCACTAAACTACAAGTGTTCTGACCTCCTTAAGACATTTTCTCCTCACACCGACCGTCGTGGAACTAGTTGAAGCCGTGTCTGGGAAAAAAACACTCTCCTCTGCTCGCCTCGTACAACTATTTTATCCCCCCAAGGGTTCCGTTTAAAAAAAAATATATATATACTGTATTAAAACTCAGGATTAGGTTTCGCAGGAGACACACCGGCTGGAGGTTATCTTGCGGGTGGCAGACACATAGAGTTTTTGACTTTTAATCCATTCTGGATGGGAACGCACCCGTGTCGCTTTAGCGTTTAAAAACCAATGCACTTGAAACCGTTATTTTAAACTTTAGCTGTTGAAAAAATAGCAGATCTACAAGCTCGTAGTGCGAGTCGTGAAAGTCGTGAAAATGTGCCGCAAATTTTTTCGATATTATATTCTTTCACGGAAAACGTTTTCAACTCCTATCTTTGCTTCTGGGAACAACATGTTTTCAGATGGGGGGGGGGGGGGGGTCGACGGCGGCCAATAATTTCATAATCATTTCTGGGGGTCCTCGACATGAAATAGTCTGAGAACCGCTCATATAGAAACATGGGGTTTTTTCAGAAAACGGTCAAGATTCAGAAGACATTTTGTAGAATCTGGTCTAAGTCCTAAATGGGTTAACACATTCTGTACGGGAGCCCCTTTTGGTGTTTTGGTGTCTGCTATTGAAAAATAGCAGATCTACAAGCTCGTAGCGCGCCACCGAGTGGCGCGCTACGAGCTTGTAGATCTGCTATTTTTTTTTTTAAATCGTGAACATGTGGCCTCTTTCAGAGGGAACGTTTTTTTTTGCTCAAATCCTTGCTTCCGGGGGTGTCCCTGAACAACATATTTTCAGGTGGGGGTCCGCGGCCAAATACAGATAATTCTGGGGGTCCTTGACATGAAATATTGAGCACCACCACCGATATGGAAACATATGGTATTTCAGAAAACTGTTGTATAGGATTTAGAAGACTTTTGTTTTTTAGAATCGTCCTCAGATCTAAATGGGTTAAATCCTGCTCTGGCTGTCAGTGCTCGGAGACATCACACGCAGCCAGCCAGGCAGCCAGCCAGCCAGCCAGCCAGGCAGCCAGCCAGCCAGCCAGCCAGCCAGCCAGCCAGCCAGCCAGCCAGGCAGCCAGCCAGCCAGCCAGCCAGCCAGCCAGCCAGCCAGGCAGCCAGCCAGCCAGCCAGCCAGGCAGCCAGCCAGCCAGCCAGCCAGCCAGCCAGCCAGCCAGCCAGGTAGAATTCAAGGCTTTTGGCACCTCTTATCTTCCATGCTGTCAGCCACACCAGGCGCGGTATATACACTGTCGCTGAGCTATGAATAATGAAGCACACTGTGTTCCTGTGTTGCTTCCAAAAGGCCTAAATGACTTCGCAGATAAAAACTCAGTCAATAGTCTCTCTCTAAAAACCCAGACCGAGTTTCCCCCTCCTCCTCCTCCTCCTCCTCCTCCTCCTCTCTCTGGAGAGGAGACCCTGGTGGAGCAGAGCGGAGAACAATGGAGCAGCTTTAGAATCTATACAGACCACTCTCTCCTGGCACGTCGTCTCCACTGGGGAGGCAGACTATATGTCTATATATATATATATATATATATATATATAGGCTATAGGGCTAGGCTATAGGTGTGTCCAAACTTTGTATAAAGGTGCTGAAATAACCCATTTAGGCCGTGACGTAAAAAAAAAAAAAAAAAAAACGTTCGCTCTGAAAGAATATATATTCAAAGATTTGTGCCGCATTTTTTACCATTTTTCAAAAATAGCAGACCTACAAGTTCGTAGCGCGCCACTCGGTGGCGCGCTATGAGCTTGTAGATCTGCTATTTTTCAATAGCTAATGCTTTAGTTAAAACAACAAAAGGGGTTCCCGCCCCAAAAATGGGATAATGTGCCTTTCGGACTATAACAAAGTCACATACATGTGCGTCTCTTTTATGTATACAGGTACCTATCATCATCATCGATTTAATTATTATTATTATTTAATATCAATGGTCTTAGGTTTAGGTGTGCTGCATGTGAACAAAACGCACACAAAAAAATAACTCCAGCCTTTTTGCAGCCTTATTTCAACATCACCAAATGTAGCCAGACGGGCGAGAACAAATTGTACTCTCTGGGAAATGCCCAGGTTAACCCATTTTTGGGTGGGAACCCCTTTTGGTGTTGGCATCATGTTATGCTTTAGCTATTGAAAGATAGCAGATCTACAAGCTCATGGCGCGCCACGAGCTTGTAGGTCTGATATTTTTTGAAAAATCGAAGAACGACTGACATAGAAACAGACATTTTTAGAATCTGATCTCAGGTAAAAATGGGTTAATTTAAAAAAAAACTATAAAATCTGTCCCCGGGCCGCATTTATGGACATTATTCGGTTTCCAACAGAGACTATACTATTTAGACTGTTGGAAACCAAATATGTCCTAAACTGTTACTTATCAGGATTCACAAGTAGTGAGCAGTGGGGCAGAGCGTTCATTTATGGAAACAAAACTAAACACAACAAAGTTAGAATGTGGAGATAAGAGGTTTGTGGCCGACGACAGCGACGATGTATAAAGTGAGTGAGCGTGCGAGACGGCAGTAAGAGAGAGAGAGAGAGAGAGAGAGAGAGAGAGAGAGAGAGAGAGAAGAGATCAAAAAAGGGCTGAGCTCTACTGGCCCGTGGCCATGTCTTGAAACGGTTCTTTCTTTGCTTATTCCGCTACTCGTTTTTCCTCTCTCTCTCTCTCTCTCTCTGAAGCCCCCCACCCCAACCCTCCTCTACCTCTCTCGCTCTCTCTCTCTCTGGGAAAATAGCCACTATTGCCTCAAACTCTCTCTCTCTCTCTCTCTCCTGGCGAGACCGATGACCACAAACTGCTGCTAAATTGTATTTCCCTTAAAGCTGCAACCTCATCCTCCGTGTATTGAGTCACAGAGAGAGAGAGAATGCAGGGATGGATGGATGGATGGATGGGGACACTCCATCCCAGGGGCTGGCGATGGGGCTCTCTGGTCTGGGGGCCATTTGGTTCTTATTAACCACATGAACCTTATGTTGTTGCAGATGAAATAACCCATTTTAGAGACCTGAGGACGATTCTACAAATGTCTTCTAAATCCTGACAGTTTTCTGAAAAACCCTCATGTTTCTGTGTCAGTCGTTCTCAAACATTTTCATGTCAAGAACCCCCAAAAATTATATGTAATTGGCCGTGGACCCCCCATCTGAAAATATGCTGTTCCAGGGACCCCCCCCCCCCCCCCCCCCCCCCCCAGAAGCAAAGATTTTAGTTAAAAAACGTTCGCTCTGAAAGAATATATATTCAAAGATTTGCGCCACATTTTCACGATTAAAATAAATAAATAGCAGATCTTCAAGCTCATAGCGCGGCACCGAGTGCCGCGCTATGAGCTTGTAGATCTGCTATTTTTCAATAGCTAAAGTATAACATAATGCTTAAAACACCAAAAAGGGGTTCCCGTTCTGAGAAAAAAAGTAGCAGATCTACAAGCTCGAAACGTGCCTAAAAGCGACGCGTTGTGAGATTGTCGATCTGCTACTTTTGATGTCTTTTGAATCTGAATCCTGAGAAGTAACAGTTTTGGACATACGAGGCTTCCACCCGACAGGAGACGCTGTAGTACACATTGTTGGCCCCCAGGGGTCTATAATAGGCCCCCCGACTTAATATTTCCCTGCTCCAATTCTCTTGGCCCACAGGAGAGGGTCACTGGAGTTCAGCATGTGGTTAAATCAATATCCTCCGTGATCCACCTGGGCTGCGGCTCCAGTGGTGAACACCGTAACAAAATAAAATCTTTTGGGGAGTATATGTGACCAGATTTGGACTGAGAGACTGCCATCGAACGCAAATTACAGCTTTTCACCATGAGTTAATAGCACAGCTGGCAGACTCTTCACACACTAGAGCATGTCTGAAATACGTGTCAGAGCTGAAATCGACATGTAAATATGAAATAAATGCTTAAACATGTAGCTATAGGTGTAATGTTAGAGACCACAGAAGTGAACCTTTCATGCCTGTTTTCTAAACTCGCTGTTTCTCTGCAAGACATTACTCTATAAGCCATATCTCCAAAACTAGTGGGTCAAACTGAACAACCAATATGTCAATTTGAAGCTATGATTCAATGTACTTTAGCATTGAGTATTTTGGGGATCCACCGAGCCCCTCATCTCATGAAATAACACAGATTGGCAATTCCGTACATACACTACCAGAAAACATATTACGGATTGTAGTAGTATTTTTTTATTTTTTCGGCTTTCGCCTTTATTTTATATTTTTGAGTGGTGCAAACCACTCCAACAACTGGCTTTGTACCCGTGTTTGTTCGTACCAAACCATGCGTGTACCTGTACCTGGGGCCACGTACGGGTGAGCATGGTTACCATGGTCACCGACATTACGTCAGACCACAGCTGATCAGGCTATATAAGACCTTGCACCACTCAGTTCACACGGGTGTGATTTTTTATAGAGAGACAGACAGTATGCTGACATAGGAAATGGGGGAGAGAGATGGGGGGGGGGGGGGGGTGACATGCAGTAAAGGCCGTCGGGATCGGGAGTCGAGCCCGCGGCACACTGCCAGACTCGGACTATACCGGCCAAGGTGCCTCTAGACCGCTGAGCCACGGCCCAGGCCGGATTTTAGTAGTATTGAAGTGTCATTTTATTTATGCCTCTTGGCCACTTCCCACTTGTAAAAGAGACGCAGTCTCAATGTGTTTTTACTGGTTAAATAAAGGTTAACCCATTTGGGCCTGACGTCGAAATAAAAAAAACGTTCGCTCTGAAAGAATAATAATATTCAAAGATGTGTGCCGCATTTTTACGATTTTTCAAAAATAGCAGACCTACAAGCTCGTAGCGCGCCACTCGGTGGCGCGCTATGAGCTTGTAGATCTGCTATTTTTCAATAGCTAAAGTATAACATAATGCTTAGTTAAAACACCAAAAGGGGTTCCCGTCCAATAAAAACAAAAGAAATTACACTACTACTGTTTTGACCACGACGGAGGCGTGGCTTTCACCCCATTGTCTCAGTCAGTCAACATTATTTACTATTCTGTGCCTCGGACGGCGGGCTGGGTCGGCTCTACCGGACTTCTAACCTCGCGTCACCAGGCGTTCCACCTCGGAGGAAAGCCTGGTCCGTGTTACAAAAGTGCCGCGTGAACCGGTCTGGAGCGGATTATATCGCTACGTCACGTTGTAGTCATTGTTTTGTAGTCATCAGGCCAGGAACCCTCAATCTGGAACTTCCCTTTAACTCAAACCGGAAGAATAACAAAAAAAAGCTCTCGTATAGCCTGCGGCTGTTATTAACCCATTTTGGGCGGGAACCCCTTTTGGTGTTTTAAGCATTATGTTATGCTTTAGCTGTTGAGAAATAGCAGATCTACAAGCTCATAGATCTGCTATTACCTACAAGCTCTACGAGCTTGTAGGTCTGCTATTTTTGAAAAATCTTGAAAATGTGGTGCAAATCTTTGCTTCAGAGCTTTATAACTCATATCTTTGCTCCTGGGGGTGTCCCTGGAACAACATATTTTCGGATGGGAGTCCGCGGCCAAATACAGATCATTCTGGGTCTCCTTGACATGAAAAAGGTTTAGCACCACTGACACAGAAACAGAGGTTTTTCAGAAAAGTCATTTTGTAGAATCGAGCTCAGGTCTAAATGGGCTACCGAACTTCGCCGTTCAACGTTCGCCAGCGGCAACTTGCTCGCCTTAGCTCGCTCGGTGGCGTGTCTCGTTGTTCGCTTGAGACGGCGCCCCTCCGTCGGGGTCTATGGGGAGGATTTCATTGTCATATATGTACAGATTTTGGGGGGTTTTCTTGTAGTGTATGTACGGAATCCAATCCGTGTAATTTCAGCGTGTTTGGGTGAGACCGGGTTGCTCCACCACATTTCAAAGACACTCACCAGTGTTGTTTTTGGAAGCAAATCTAAATCTACTGTTGATTTAGTCGACTAAAATGTATTTTGGCGGGCCTCGATGCCGTCGTAATGGCCGATTTTACACGACGCGTTGTGAGCTTGTAGATCGGCTATTTTCAGCATGCAACCAAGTGTAAAATGAAGGATCTCCTGTCCACTAGTCCCTTCCTAACATTTTAGTCTAGTTTGTATTTCTTGACGAAATTGTCGATATATTTAGTTTTAGTCATCATAGCTTCGTTTTCATTTAGTTTCTATTTAGTTTCCGTCAGGGAAAAAAGGTAGTCGACGAAAAAATGTCGTCATACAACACTGACACACACACACATTTTGTTTACAGGAGTATCTATATACAAGTAGGGGTTGAGTTACTTTGCCCAACACGGGGGTGAACCGATCCCCCATAATCCACCTGGGCTCAGTGTTGACAGGCACAGATTAAAGAGGCGGAGACTCACCCTTGTCCTATTTTCTCGAAGCGCGTGTACTTCTTTTTGGGGTCCCCCACGCTCACGATGCTCCCTGTGTGAGAGAGATAACAGTTAACACACACACACACACACACACACACACACACACACACACACACACAGTAGGACGACGCAATTTTAGGGGCGGGGGGGATTCACACAGAGTCCGTTTGATTCAAAACGTGTTCCCGAAAACGGTTGTCTGGTTCACATTGGCCTTGATTTTATTCTTCCGCACCCTTCATGCGAGACCCTTGATTGTTCGAGTACACTTAATTCAACTGTATTCAGTGCTTTCACATTGAATACACACTAAACCACAACAACTGCAAAGTGGTTCGGGACCGGGACGCGCGCACGCACGCACGCACGCACGCACGCACGCACGCACACGCACACACACACACGGAGGGGGGGGGGGGTGTCATCGTTAGACATACTGAGCCTCTCCAGGATCTCCTCGTCGGTCATCTTGGACTTCTTCCTCTGGCGGTCGGTGTGGCGGTACATGGTGTTGGACGAGTCGTCCGGCTGGACCTGGGACTCCGGGGGGGTGACCACCTCCTTCACAGGGGTGGGGGGCTTCATCATGGTGGGCTCCAGGACGGAGCGCGTGTAGATCTGGCAAGGGGGGAAATAAAACCACTGTTAACACCCCAATCAAGTTCACCGTCCTTTCAATTAGTAACACCCAGCGCCCAAGTTTTATCCAAAAGACGAAGATTATTGATATCACAACCGATTGCATCGCTCCACAGCCTAGGAGCGCCTGTTCCGCAATACTCGATGTTGCATAACAGTGGGACGTCATCGAAAATGTTCCCCCCCCTGTTTAGCCAACGAGACCAAAAATCTTAAAACGTTAATAACTCGCAATCTAAATCTTCCCGTCCAATTCTAAGAAAAGATCATGTGTTAGACGGCCCACCGCGGTCCCGTCGCTAGTCGTGTTAGATTTAATCATACCTCCCGTTGTTGTCGATCGGCTCTAGAGTGTTTTGGCTACATTTAGCTGCATCCGGGATAACATCCGGTCCGTCGGTAAAAGTGCTCCATTGCTATAAATCGCTGGACGCTATGATTTAATGGATTAAAGAACCCCGGGCAATCGGAGTGTTAACCCTCTGTACTGATCGGGGTCCACTCTGTACTTTGCCCGCTCTTTTTCCCCCCTCTACACCAAAGCTCTTTGGTGTACCCGATCTACAAGCTCACAATGCATCACAATGTGTAGATAGCTTGTAGATCGACTATTTATCATATATTTGCTATATATCCCATCTAAAAGCTCACAGACGATATTTTCAGTATGCAAAAATAATAATTGACGTTCCCTATAATGACATTCACAATATAGGGACAGATTATTAATCGATAATTTAATTAACCCATTCAGACCTGAGGCTGATTCTAATATAGCTTTCAGAAAAAAACAAATGATGTTGCTATAGCAACAACTAAAATGACACAGACACGTACATTCCTGGCTTGAAAAGTACAACAGGTCTAAATGGGTAGCAGGTCTATATGGGTTACATGATTCTTTTATGATATCGACGCGTTGTAACTCACAGACTTGGTGTGCTCAGAGTGGGTTAGAAGTGAACTCACAGACTTGGTGTGCTCAGAGTGGGTTAGAAGTGAACTCACAGACTTGGTGTGCTCAGAGTGGGTTAGAAGTGAACTCACAGACTTGGTGTGCTCAGAGTGGGTTAGAAGTGAACTCACAGACTTGGTGTGCTCAGAGTGGGTTAGAAGTGAACTCACAGACTTGGTGTGCTCAGAGTGGGTTAGAAGTGAACTCACAGACTTGGTGTGCTCAGAGTGGGTTAGAAGTGAACTCACAGACTTGGTGTGCTCAGAGTGGGTTAGAAGTGAACTCACAGACTTGGTGTGCTCAGAGTGGGTTAGAAGTGAACTCACAGACTTGGTGTGCTCAGAGGGGGTTAGAAGTGAACTCACAACAGACTTGGTGTGCTCAGAGGGGGTTAGAAGTGAACTCACAACAGACTTGGTGTGCTCAGAGGGGGTTAGAAGTTAACTCACAACAGACTTGGTGTGCTCAGAGAGGGTTAGAAGTGAACTCACAGACTTGGTGTGCTCAGAGGGGGTTAGAAGTGAACTCACAGACTTGGTGTGCTCAGAGTGGGTTAGAAGTGAACTCACAACAGACTTGGTGTGCTCAGAGTGGGTTAGAAGTGAACTCACAGACTTGGTGTGCTCAGAGGGGTTAGAAGTGAACTCACAGACTTGGTGTGCTCAGAGAGGGTTAGAAGTGAACTCACAGACTTGGTGTGCTCAGAGTGGGTTAGAAGTGAACTCACAGACTTGGTGTGCTCAGAGTGGGTTAGAAGTGAACTCACAGACTTGGTGTGCTCAGAGGGGGTTAGAAGTGAACTCACAGATTTGGTGTGCTCGGGCCGCGGTGCGATGACCGGCGGCGGCTCGTCGTCGTCCTCCTCCTCTTCCTCCTCCTCCTCCTCTTCCTCCTCTTCGTCGTCCTCCTCCGAGACGGGCGGGGCGATGGGCGGGGCGTCCGTCGTGGACGTCTTGGCGGCCTGAGGGGGAACGAGACCAGGTGAGGTGAGTGGGTGGGCGTGTTGTTACGCTGCGTTGCACACGGGCAGATGCAAAGATATACAATGCTATATCTAGCGCCGATCATGATAAAAGAATAAAACTCTCACAATAATTGTATCGGTTCAGGGTGGCACTTAGAATGTTGGAGCCAAGGAGACGAGACCTTAACCAACATAATGATCACCTCTTGTCTCCACATTATAAAGGTTTTGCGTCACACAAAAGCATCCAAAAGTAGCGGATCTACAAGCTAGAAACGTGACACGTTTTGAGCTTGTAGATCTGCTACTTTTGCCGTTTTTCAATTTGAAGCCTGAAAAGTAACAGTTTTGGAAATAATGAGGTTTCCACCCGACAGACGATATACACAAACTGACATCTGAAGAAAACTAGATTTTTATTTTTTTACTGAAAAGATTTCCGGTATTAATTAATCATTGCTGCTCAAAAAGGATTGTGTCCAGAAGTTACAGTTACCTGCATGACTAAGGTTCAGAAATATGACAAAACTAATTATTCCAAGGTCAAGAGAATGCAGTTATACATCAATTATATAAATTCTATTAATTTTATCTTAACCGTATCACATTTTTATGATCCATCATGTCCCAAACCGCCCCCTAAGGTCTTCCACTGCTGGCCTGCTCGCTTTGCCTAAAAAAATGGCAACTAAAAAATACGGGGAAGCAGCTTTTTGCTTCTACGGGCCGACGGCGTGGAACAAACTCCCACTGTACCTTCGACAGGCAGCCTCTGTAGACATTTTTAAAGCACAGCTCAAGACCCACTTCTACACCCTTGCTTTTAATTGATTTGTTTTTTTAATTTCTTTTGTTATTCATGTCCTCACTGTATTGCATTTCTGCTCTTGTTTTTTAATGTTTATGCCTTGCTTTTATTTTATTTTTTTCTCTCTTCATTGCTCTGTAAAGCACTTTGAGCTGCATTTCATGTCATGAAAGGTGCTATACAAATAAAGTTTTATTATTATTATTATTAATATTAACCGTATCAATACAATACAAGTACACATTTTCATGATCCATCATGTCTTTAGAGTGTACAGATGATAGAGCTGGTAGTGGTTGCCAGGATGATTAGAATATAAACCCATAGCGGGCACGGGGACCCCCCCAGCGGTCCTTGAGGTTGGTTCCAGGGGTCCCCAGGGTGTCTGTGGCCTATGAAAAGCATATCGTTGCTGTCCGGATGAAACCTCATAACTCCATTTTTGAGTTTTTTTTTTTTCCTCTCCATAAATCAGTGCTATTGAACACCCTTTACATCTGTGTGTTGTTTTCGAAAATATTGAACCAATGGAAAGTAGTAAAAAAAACCCGCATTGGACAAAACCTCTTAACTCCATTGGACCCTCAAACTGTCTGCTAAAACAGCTAACTCCACCACCTCTCCCCTTCTCATGCAAGTAATTGACAATATCTAATATATCTCACAACACCAACTTTGATGAGGCAGTATTGCATTGTTTAAAATTCATTTCCTGGAAAAAAAATGAACATTTTGGAGTTATGAGGTTTCCTCCGTCCGGACAGCAGACATATCTAACTGGAGGTCCTTGAAATTAAAACACTGCTCAAGGCCGATAAAATAATAAAATTTACAATGGAATCAAGACAATGAGAGGAGAGAGAGACAGAGAGAGAGAGAGAGAGAGAGAGAGAGATAGAGAGAGAGAGAGAGCAAACAGAGCAGCATTGTGAGTGAGCGGGTGGTGATGGTGGTGGTGGTGGTAGCGTGGTTAGACAAAGGCAGGTGTTCACACAGTGAGGTGTGGTTCTATGCTGTCTGACAAGTGGACTAACTGGACTTGGTGCCAGACGAGACAGGAACTGGTCCGACGATAGATCAGCTGTGGGTGTGGCTGGCAGCAGTCAAGGACAGTCTAAGAAGGACGAGACGCGAAGACCGTACGGGCGACGCCATGTTGCTTTGGAAGGAAAGAAACATGCGCAATGGGCTATATGCAGCCAACACTTCCGCGTTCAGCTTCCTTGGTCTCAACTGCGCATGTTTCTTTCCTTCCAAAGCAACATGGCGTCACCCGTACGGTCTTCGCGTCTCGTCCTTCTTAGACTGTCCTTGGCAGCAGTGAGACCCATCAATGCCCGGCAGAGACTAAATATCACTATCGAAAAGTGATACTGCTATAATCGATGTGCAAGGTAGTCCAGTAGTCCTCTAGTCCTCTACAGAGTAATCTAGCAAGAGAGTGGCGACACTAGCGACGACTCCCATTGTAACAATGGAATGCGGAAGTGCTCATTCTATCTCAATGGGATAGTTCCAATGTTTGGAACTATAGCTAATAGGCACCCGGCTTTGCGGCGAGATCAAAGCGTGTCGCCACTCTCTTACTAGATTACTCTGGTCCTGCAGTCCAGCAGGTTTTCTCATTGGCTGATGCAATGTGCGCACCGCACATAATTATGTCCGGGCGGAAACGAACGACTCAGAACACAATAGTTCCGCTTTAGAGGATTTTGGTTCCTACCTAAACTACTGCGCTGAAACTGGGCTTGTTTTTATTGAGCTGCAAATTCAGTACCACTTAACCCATTTTGGGCGGGAACCCCTTTTGGTGTTTTAAACATGATGTTATAATTTAGCTATTGAAAAATAGCAGATCTACAAGCTCATAGCGCGCCACCGAGTGGCGCGCTACAAGCTTGTAGGTCTGCTATTTTTGAAAAATCGTGAAAATATTTATTTCAGAAAACTGGAGGATTTAGAAGATTTTTTTTTAAATTTCAGGCCTAAATGGGTTTAAACCCTCTATACCTGTAAAGAGTGCATTTGGAACCCTCTTACGGTATTTCACTCTACACAAATCGATTCGCCAAAAATAGCCGACCTACAAAGCTCACAACGCGTTGCAGGCTTTGTAGATCGGCTATCCTTGCCGAACGTTCCCCCCCAGAATAGGGATGCTAGGGATTGAAGTGGTTAAAACAGAAGCTTTTAAGCATATTTTGATCATCGTGACATTTCATATGGTCCCATCTCTAGTGAGGATGCATGCTGCAACATGTTGTCCAATGTCCATACATATCTTTATGATGTGCAATAAGGACATAGTGTCCGTAGTTATCGCAATTGAAGATACCATTTCAACAAGCTCAAAGCACGCTCCGTGTCCAAAACCCAACCTGCCCTGCAGGGACGGATTAACCCCCACGAGGGCCCCTGGGCCGGTCATTTTTGCAGGGCCCCCATAGGGTGCGTGCGCGTGACATTTTTGTGTTTTTCCGTGTTTTTATCATCTTTTTGACCTACATTTAACAAAATCAATGGCCAATGAAGGGCCCCAGGAGCCCTTTTCAGGGCATCAAACCCAGTACCGCGCGGTCCAATTTCCCTGAAGGGCCCCTGAGAGCCAAGGGCCCCTGGGCCACGGCCCCACTGGCCCAATGGCTAATTTGTCCCTGCTGCCCTGTACTGTCTGTAGTTACAGAATGGACAGGGTGTCATCTGTCCGCAGTCAGTCTTATCATGCATAAATGAAGCAGCAACAGCATACAGATTTCGGGATGAAGCAAAGCGCCTGACTGGGACTGTCCGTCCGACTGATTCGTTGTCTAATCAGACATGAAAGAGTCTAATAAACTATAGTCACTGTACTGTATATCGTTATGCTTCATTCCATCTGGATTGGCCTATAACTGCATATCAACTGATTCAAATCTATTGTAAAGTATACAAGACTAAAGTAATCTAAAACACCAAACTAAATTAGATAATCTAATTTAATTCAAACTAATGTAAAGTAAACAGGCTAGAGCACGCCCTTGACCTGCCAGTTGAATCAAACAAAATTACAGAATCTAAATAATAATAACGATTTAAAAAAAATGTGCCTGCATTGTTGACGTGGGATCACACTATAGAGCGTCGCAGTCCCGCCGATCAAATGTTTAGAAAGAAGAAAAAAATGGCAGGGTACAACACTTTTTGTTTTTCTTCTTTCTAATTATCCGATCGGCCCAAAACATTGTGTTTGTTGTCATGATTTGTCACGAGCAGAGTTGGCTTTGTCCGAGGCTTAAAAGGTATAATAGATATATGCCAGGCATTATATGAACTTAAAACAAACAAGTATATTCTACCGGATGTCGCTCATTACGACCCTCTGTGGCATGCATACTATAGCCCTGCTGACTGACAGGTGGTCCAATAGGCCTATCTCACAGCCCGCTTTCCACGCCCACTTCCGGTAAATAGTGGTGTCATTTAACATTAGCATTTACACGTTTTTTTCTCTGGAGAATCTAAGTACATTTTCTAATGTAAAAATGTGACAGACCAATATTATTATGAAGCAAACAAGATGGTAAATCAGCTCGAACAGATAGAACAAACCTTACCTTGAGAAAACAAAAGTTGTAGACTTCTTAAATTACCTCTGTTAACAGCGTCTATGGAGTGACGTCACGCTATCACCACTAACCCCGAAAGGGGGCGTATTAAGGGGGCGGGGAAATTCTGTGAGATAGGCCTATTGTACATCGCGGATGGATTTTTATTTCTAGTGTTCTATTAAAATCGAAGTCTATGGACGTCTAGTAAAACTGATCAAACCTCCCCCAATTAAATGGAACGTTTTAGGTCCAAAAGTAAGGTCTGTAAGATGTCTAAAAATAAAATAGAAACTGTATAATGGTCTGACTGACAGCACTTTCTCTCTCCCGGTGCAAAAAGCGGTGCTGTAAATAGGTGTCGAAATGTCTAAATTGACAAGCTGAGAGCTTCAAGGTAAGGTAACGTCCACCGGGAACCGTTCATCCGCTTCACGCCCTGTATCGACAACATGAGGAGTGGAGAGGAGAGTGGAGTTCTGGGTGCCAGCCAGTGGAGAGAGGAGAGGAGAGTGGAGTTCTGGGTGCCAGCCAGTGGAGAGAGGTAACATGGAGGGCTCCGACAACATGAGGAGTTGAGAGGAGAGTGGAGTTCTGGGTGCCAGCCAGTGGAGAGAGGTAACATGGAGGGCTCCATGAGGAGTTGAGAGGAGAGTGGAGTTCTGGGTGCCAGCCAGTGGAGAGAGGTAACATGGAGGGCTCCTCCTCATTGAGAGGAGAGTGGAGTTCTGGGTGCCAGCCGACAACATGAGGAGTTGAGAGGAGAGTGGAGTTCTGGGTGCCAGCCAGTGGAGAGAGGTAACATGGAGGGCTCCATGAGGAGTTGAGAGGAGAGTGGAGTTCTGGGTGCCAGCCAGTGGAGAGAGGTAACATGGAGGGCTCCATCATGAGGAGTTGAGAGGAGAGTGGAGTTCTGGGTGCCAGCCAGTGGAGAGGAGGAGAGTGGAGTTCTGGGTGCCAGCCAGTGGAGAGGAGGAGAGTGGAGTTCTGGGTGCCAGCCAGTGGAGAGGAGGAGAGTGGAGTTCTGGGTGCCAGCCAGTGGAGAGGAGGAGAGTGGAGTTCTGGGTGCCAGCCAGTGGAGAGGAGGAGAGTGGAGTTCTGGGTGCCAGCCAGTGGAGAGGAGGAGAGTGGAGTTCTGGGTGCCAGCCAGTGGAGAGAGGTAACATGGAGGGCTCCAACATGAGGAGTTGAGAGGAGAGTGGAGTTCTGGGTGCCAGCCAGTGGAGAGAGGTAACATGGAGGAGAGTGGAGTTCTGGGTGCCAGCCAGTGGAGAGAGGTAACATGGAGGGCTCCGTTTTCGTCACCGCTAAACCCCTTATCCCTAAACTTCTTGGCCTATTTTTTTACTATTTTGAAAAACTATTTTTTAATAGTTCAAAATGGCCAAGTCTACAAGCCCACAACGTCGTCAATGTAGATTGGCTAGTTGAACTATTCAAAAAAATGTTTTTCAAAATAGTAAAACAAAAAGAAAAAGGCAAAGAAGTTTAGGGATATAAGGGGTTTAGCGGTGACGAAAATGGAGCCCGTAGAGTACTGGGCTGATAACGTGGGGTCTCTCAAGGGGTCCTTGAAGGGGGGTTCCAAGCCCCCCCCCCCCCCCAACTAGAATGAGGTATAATCACATTAGATGATTTTCAGATATCTGAAAATGGCCGAACCGACGGCCATTTTTCCGCAAAGACAGATGCATATCAAAGTCGGGGGATTGTTAGCAGCAGCGCCGGTGAAGAAGGGTGGTGGGTGGGGGGAGTGGCTTGAAGGGGGAGGGGTTTTAAAAGGGGGAGGAGGGGGTTTTAAAGGGGGGGGAGGAGTTCATGTTTTAGAAGCAGCGCCGGTGAAGAAGGGGGAGGAGTTTTAAAAGGGGGAGGAGGGGGTTTTAAAGGGGGGGAGGAGTTCATGTTTTAGCAGCAGCGCCAGGGGAAGAAGGGTGGTGGGTGGGGGGAGTGGCTTGAAGGGGGAGGAGTTTTAAAAGGGGGAGGAGGGGGTTTTAAAGGGGGGGGGGGGGGGGGGGGGTGGAGTTTACCTTGTCGTACAACGCGCTGCAGCTTCTGAGGCTGACGGGAGGGCCGGACGACAGCATACGGTTCTGAATGTGAGGGGTTGACACATGGACCAAAGGTTTTTAAACTAGAAAACACAGCATTTTAAAAGGGGAATTTCACCAAAAAAACCCAAAAAAAACAATTAAGCGGCACACACATAATGACACACATACTATCCCAAACTATGAAGAACGATGAATGGTTTCAATGATAGAAGTGAGGTTCAGTAAAACGATGGAAATCAGAGACATAATTATTAGCATCGCTTATAGGCCGGGCTTCACCGAGTTACATGAACACACACATTTACAAATTGCAAGTTTTACGTACAGTACCACACTGAAAATAAGGTCTTGAGATATATCCTTGTATATATATATCCTTTTAATAGATTATGTACAAATATATGGTCATGTATAATCCATATTCGTCAATAAAACCATCAATGAATACAATTACTTTTTTAATGAAAGCAACGATTACGCAAGTGATTATGTTTTGGGCGGGAACCCCTTTTGGTGTTTTAAACATTATGTTATAATTTAGCTATTGAAAAATAGCAGACCTACAAGCTCGTAGCGCGCCACTCGGTGGCGCACTACGAGCTTGTAGATCTGCTATTTTTGAAAAATCGTGAAAATATTTATTTCAGAAAACTGGAGGATTCAGAAGACTAAATGGGTTAAGTGAAATATCCCTTCATTGTGTCTGCGGATTTGACAAATATATTTTTGCCAATGAAAACTAAACACTAAATAACAACTACACTGGATCCGCATGGTTCTTTTATTTGCTGAAGACGAATGGTTTTTGCACGTGCATGGTTTCCAAGCTGAGAGAGCGAGGACAATGTGTCATTACTGGCTGAATGTATGAGTCCGGCGTCAGCAGGGTGGATCTCCCAGGATAACGTTCCTCTCCGAGCATACCGGCCATACCGTCTGCTGTTCATTTCTTCTCACTTTAACCCATGTTGACCTGAGATCAGATTCTAAAAATGTCTTCTACATCCTGACAGTTTTCTGAAAAATGTTTCTATGTCAGACGTTCTTCGATTTTTCAAAAAATAGCAGACCTACAAGCTCGTAGCGCGCCACTCGGTGGCGCGCTATGAGCTTGTAGATCTGCTATTTTTCAATAGCTAAAGCATAACATAATGCTAACACCAAAAGGGGTTCCCGCCGCCCAGAATGGGTTAAGGGACCATTGAGTTCCTCTCTGGCTAGACGCTCATTGTCATCAGGCAGTCATGACGTTCGCGCTCAGGGACAAGGCTGCCGGCTGTTGGGAGTGTATGCATGCACATACCAAGCAACCTGCACCTCCGCAAAATGTTAAGACCGATTCAGACACATTCTAGGATTGTTTACCGGCTATCCTTATAGCTTCTTGAGTCACAGTACTTGTCGTTTAAAGGAGCATTCAGTGATTTGGGTGATTTGGAAAACCACCCAGTCCGCCCCGGTAACAAAATGTGCACATGCACGCTCTACAGTGGGGGGAAGTGCAACAGGCCAACAGCATGTGCACCAAGGCCAGCCCCCACTCGATCATGATTGGAGGAAGGTCCCTCTCATCCTGATTGGATGAAGGTTTTGCCACCCGCCACCAAAACTGAAACTAGGGTTTTTTGACCCCAGGGGCTCACTGGGGACAGGGAGGATTTCCTTATCAGCATACTCTATAGTAGGGAGGATTATCCAGAAAAAAAGAAAAAATAAGTGATATTTGAATTAAGTCAAATCACTGAATATACCTTTAAGTCGCTCTGGATCAGCGTCTGCTGCTAAACTGGCTAAATTGAAAACTGTAAGTGGTTATATCAATGTTTTCCTCTCTCTGTGTGCACAAACTATTCATACAGCGTCTCTAGGAGCAAAGAGTTAATGGGGACTTTAAGCAACGACTGTATTCAGGACGGCTCCGCTAGGCGGAAGTACGGGAGCCGTGACGCCGTCGCCGTAGCTGTCAAAATCGTTAAGCAAACAGCCGTCGGCGACATTGGCTCCCATGGTGACGCCTCTATGCAGCATGTGTCAAAACAAATAATTTAAACACCCCGTCACGCATCAGCTAACTTGCCCGATATTGCTTAATTCTTACATGCGCTGGACATGATCAGCAGTGGAAAGAGGAAGGTGCTGCCTGGAGCAATCTGTGTTATTCTAAAACCGTTTTAATAAACATGGTTAACGTGACATACGGTATTGGTGTTATTTCTTCATTCAGAGCATGCCAACACATTACACAGCATAAGCGAGGCGATGGAGCAAATCGGTGTAAATGTATGACAGCTATAATTTCAATAAACATGGTTATGACATGGCGTTGTAGACACTACGTGGAAGTGTTGGTTCTGCCGTAGTAGAAAGGGCTGCGACGGAGAGCAGGTTTATGTATCGAATACCGATTCATTTCCGGTTGACGGAGCCGACTGCCGTAGCCGTCGTTGCTTAAAGGTGTAGTGAAATGAAAAATACGTTTTTCACACTTTTAGACCATATCCATGGTCATCATATGGGCATACCTTCATAGCGGTGTTTCAACTTGAGACCGTCTGAAACTTCAAAATAAAATGTCCACCATTTCCGTTTCACTACGCCTTTAAAGTCGCTATTATTATAATTCATCTTTACTCCTAGCTGGGGTCAAAAAAAGATCCATCTATCTATACGTGAATCTAAGTATTAATAATTGTGTTTTTTTGGTGACTTGTCATTCCACAAATTGACACGGAAAATAAAACATTTCGTTAATGCATTGCCCGTTCTCTCATGTTTTCCTCTGTATAGTGAGTGAAGCCTAGCTGTAATCCTTCAGTCTGTAATGAGGAACATTGTAAAGGGTCTGTCATAAATTACTTTGACAGAATCGGGTGAGTTTTCAGCCTGAGATTTTTTTGCACTGGCTGCGTTTTGAGAGCACGGCAGAGGAGATGGAAACAGTGCGACAATTAATTCCTGCATATAGACGACCGATATTGATGCTTTGATGCTTCTTCACGTGACGTACAGTAGTGCGCTGTATTATAGCCATGCCTGAAAATGTAGAGTTCATAATTTAGTCCAATACAATAAGCTACTACTCGGTGTTGTTTTTGTCGACTAAAACTAAGACGAAAAATGTTCGTCGACTAACCTTTTTTCACTGACGAAAACTAAATGGAAACTATTACATGAAAACGAAGCTATTATGACTAAAACTAAGCTAAATGTACTGACAATTTCGTCAACAGATAGAAACTAGACAAAAATGTTAGGAAAGGACTATAGTGGACAAGAGATCCAGTATAGGTCATTTTACACGTGGTTGCATGCTGAAAATAGCAGATCTACAAGCTCACAACGCATCGCAAATGAGCCATTACGACGGCATTAAGGCCCCCCAAAGTCCCCAAAGTTAAAATATGGAGATAACGCAAGAGGTTTCTGCCCAACAACAACACGACTGTACAGTGTACGGATACACACTCACAGCGGTGACATCATCTGTGTTCATTTACAAATGGATAATGGATACAGTTGGGTGCCACCGATATTGTCCCTTATCATTTGACCCATTTAGGCCTGACCTCAAAATTTTTAAAAATCCTTCTAAATCCTCCAGTTTTCAGAAATAAATATTTTCACGATTTTTCAAAAATAGCAGACCTACAAGCTCGTAGCGCGCCACTCGGTGGCGCGCTATGAGCTTGTAGATCTGCTATTTTTCAATAGCTAAATTATAACAATGTTTAAAACACCAAAAGGGGTTCCCGCCCAAAATGGGTTAACTGTCCTTTTGCGCAAATCACGCAAACCTCAGCAAAAAGAAAAGGACAATATCGATGGCCTCCAACTGTATTACTGTGTGTCAGGAAAGTCCCTCTTAAACCATTTAGGCCTCATTTCTAAATTCTGACAGTTTTCTGAAATACCTACGTATGTTGCTGTATCAGTGGTGCTCAATATTTCATGTCAAGGACCCCAACAATGATATGTAATTGGCCGCCGGCCCCCCCCATCTGAAAATATGTTGTTCCAGGAACCCCCCTCAGAAGCAAAGATTTGATTGGGTCGAGGACCCCAAAAATGATATGTAATTGGCCCCCCATCTGAAAATATGTTGTTCCAGGAACCCCCCAGAAGCAAAGATTTGAGTTAAAAACGTTCGCTGTGAAAGAATATATATATTCAAAGATTTGCATCACATTTTCACGATTTTTCAAAAATAGCAGACCTGCAAGCTCATAGCGCGGCACTCGGTGCCGCGCTATGAGCTTGTAGATCTGCTATTTTTCAACAGCTTAAGTATAACATAATGCTTTAAAACACCAAAAGGGGTTCCCGTACAGAATGGGTTTAACTGAAGAGGTGCTCACATGTACCTCACAAAAGGCCAGCGCACATCATGACACAATACCTGTTTAGATGAGATCAACACTAGAAGGAGCATTGATAAAAAAACAAGCCCTTAAAGGAAATTCCAATTCTGATATTACACGTATATGACCGACTATCACAATTCACAAGGCCTGGAAATGATTCCACACTGCATGAACACGTTTTCACCGAGATATAAATGCAACACTATTATATACTGACCATGGAATGCACACAGCGGTCATCATCCATGTTGTTGGTTCAACTCCTCACTCCTCACTTCTAAGGCGTGTTTGTCAAAACACAGCCAGATCGACTGCATAAGCCCCTCCTCAGACTTGAAGTGGCCTCACTCAGATCCACCCCCCCCCCCCCCAGCTCATTAAAATCTGCTCACCCCCTCCCCTTGATTCCCACTACAGCTGGGTTTCGGGCGGGCGGGGACTCCTAACTGCATTTCGGCTGAAATACAACGATTTCGTTCTGTCAGTTTATCATATAACGTACTAATAACCAAAACTAGCGCCTGTACATTTAATCAAGATTTATAATAATAAAAAAAAATCACAATCTTTCAAAAATGGTGGATCTATACAAGCAATTGTATCGATTGTAGCTATTTTTTTTGAGTGGTGCAAACCACTCCAACAACTGGCTTTGTACCCGTGTACCCGAGTACCCGTGTTTGTTCGTACCAAAAAAACGAGCATGGTTGCTATGGTTAGCAACCAAAAAAACGAGCATGGTTGCTATGGTTAGCAACCAAGAAAACGAGCATGGTTGCTATGGTTAATATGTGACGTCACATTAACAATAAATGTGTAGTTGCACCACTCAGTTCACAAAGGTGTGATTTTTTGTGGAGAAACTTCCCATACATCTTTAGTTATAACAAAACTGTCGAAGCTATAGCCATGTTTCTCCTGGTTTGGCTGCTGTAGAGTTTAAGTTCATTGCACTTCAATCATTCAACACACTGGATTTCACTGTGTACAAATAAAACACATGCCCTGTGGGGATGTCATCTGTCTCTCTCTGTCTCTCTCTCTCTCTCGCTCCAGAGAGAAAATCATTTTAGGAGAGGATAACGGAACGGAGCGCAGGTCAAAACAATCCCCCGACATCCCTCATGACAGCGAGGCCACAGCCTTTGAGCAGGGAGAGGCCAGTGTCTAACCCATTTCGGGCGGGAATCCCTTTTGGTGTTTTTAAGCATTCCGTTCTACTTCAGCTATCGAGAAATAGCAGATCTACAAGCTCATAGCGCGGCACCGAGTGCCGCGCTATGAGCTTGTAGGTCTGCTATTTTTAGAAAAATCGTGAAAATGTGGCGTGGATCTTTGAAAATGTATTCTTTCAGAGCGATGTTTTTAACTCAAATAGTAGCTTCTGAGGGCGTCCCTTGGAACAACATATTTTCAGATGGGGGTCCAAATATAGAAAATTCTGGAAAGTTGTTGAGCACCCACTGACATAGAAACATGGGTTTATCAGAAAACATCAGAAACAAAATTCAAAATGTTTAATAATAATAGTGAAAAGAGCAGATTTACAAGCTCCACTTTGTGGTGCGATGTGAGCTAGCTGGTTTGGCTATTTTCCATCATATTTGAAATAGGGTTAATAATGTACTTTTCCATAGAGCATATTTGTTCTTTGAAAGTCCAAACATATGAATACTCAAGTAAAGTAGTAAAATGTAAAAGTACTCAAGTAAATGTATACAAGGCTCACGCTGGGTCGCAGTGCAGTCACAGAGGCCTCCCTGTGTGTACTTTGTTTTACTGTCCAGCACTGCAGCCTCAGTGATGACATCAGTGATGACATCAGTGATGACATCAGTGGGGACTCTCTTTCCCAGATGGGCGTGGTTATATATGCCTAAGCTTAATCTCCCGACACTCACAAAAACTATGCCTAGACCTAAACCTAAACTCACAAAAACTATGCCTAACCCTAACTTTAACCCTAACTCTACTTGTACGGTACAACAAAACACTGAAGTCCTTAAACCAGAAACCAAACACCAACCAAACGCCTAAACCTAAACCTAACCTTAACTATAAGCCAAAAACCTAACCTCACAGAATGGGTGGATTTTGTTTTTTTTACGTCCGGATACTCCGTCAGGCTACAGACACGCCCCCCTCAGGAGACCTGACTCAGATCTGAACCCATTTTAATTTGGCGTTATATAGGAACCCGTTGCGACCGTTAATTAAAGGGCCACTTCAGCCCTTTTCCAACCAGATCTTATTTTAATGATGTTTGGGAGACACTTTCCTGGCCGTTTTATGTGGGCAAATATGTGTTTTTAGATGTTTCAGTATTTCAAAGTGTCCATAGGCTCCATGACGTCATGCACAGCTGGGCTCACTTACTTCCTGGACTACATGTTGTCCTCAGTAAGACAGCCCTCCCCCTATCCACAAGGAGGAGCAGTGGACCAAAGCATTATGGGGATTGTAGTCCAGGAGGGAAGTGAGCCCTGTGTCCATGACATCATGGAGCCCATGGGACACTTTGAAATACTGAAATATCTAAAAAAAAAACACAAATTACCCACATACAAACAAACCCCCAGGAGAGTGTTTCTTGACTCCCAAACATCATTAAAATAAGATCTGGTTGCAAAAGGGGTGAAGTGGCCCTTTAACGCATGTTGGGCGGAACCCCTTTTGGTGTTTTAAGCATTATGTTATAATTTAGCTATTGAAAAATAGCAGATCTACAAGCTCATAGCGCGCCACCGAGTGGCGTGCTACGAGCTTGTAGGTCTGCTATTTTTGAAAAATCGTGAAAATATTTATTTCAGAAAACTGGAGGATTTAGAAGATTTTTTTTTTAATTTCGAGGTCAGGCCTATAAATGGGTCAATAACCTCATAACCACACCTCAAAGCTCCGGGAAAAAGGGTGAATCCCGGCATCAGTGACACCAGTGACATCAGTGACATCAGTGACATCAGTGACATCAGTGACACCAGTGACATCAGTGACATCAGTGACATCAGTGACATCAGTGACATCAGTGACATCAGTGCTGATGTCATGATGACTCCAGTCAGTCCGTTTGTCTCCCAGAGTCGTGCCTTAATTCTATCCACAGCTGCAGCTGATGAACAATTACCAGCGGCTCAGCTCCCTAGTGGAGCTGCCCCCCCGTCTGTCTTTAAGATAAGATAAACCGGCGCTATAAGGGAACTCGTTGTTGTCTTGTATGTTTTGTCAAGATCAGATAAACCCCGCTTAAGAACATGCCATTTGTCATTGTAGCACATTAGAGATTAGGGGGGGATTTAGTCCGGGGGGGGGGGGGGGGGGGGGGGGGGGGGGTTATACAAGAATAGCCGAGTCACCTCTCGACTGTTGACGGCTGTGTGAGAGAAAGAAAGTCCGGGGCGGGGAATATACCAGTTTGACAGATACCCTGGGCTGGGTACTATAGCCACACTTCTAAGCTCACAGAACCTGTCACGACCTCACCACACCACACCACCCCCCCCCCCCCCCCCCCCACACACACACACACCCCGGCGCGTTCGAGCATAACCCCGGCATGAGGCAGACAAGACACACCGCATCTCTCTCCTCTCTCTCTCTCTCTCTCTCTCTCTCTCTCTCTCCCGCCCTGCAGAGTGCATGTCTTTAATGCACTCTGGTTATGTCCAGATATTTTGAGTGTTGAAAACAGGCCTTTGGCTTCAATCAATCAATCAATCAATCAATCGATCAATCAATCCATCAATAAACCCGTACACATTTGTACACTCTCAGAGTTACAGACCCATATGGGTCCATTTTGGTTCCGAACTATCATTTACCTGGGGACCCCCTGGAACTCCCTCAAGGACCCCTGGGGGTCCTCGGACCCCACTGTGGGAACCGCTGGTTTAGAGAGTCATACATGAAAGGGCGGGCAGACTACTGACTGTGCTTCCAAATGACCGAGGTTTTCTAAAGAAACGACGTGTATGACATTGCAGTTCAATATACAGACGAGGCCAGAGCTAATGGACGTTATGTAACACAGAGAGACGGTCAGAGGAGGTCAATGTAGTCCACGTAGGGAGGCAGACAGTCTTATCTTATCATTAGGATTCTCTAGAAAAACACCCAGCTCCGTCCAGCTATAACTACAGTATGCTTGTTGTTATTATTTATATTTGTATTCTTAACGGTCAAATTGGATCTCCCCTTTACAATGCATTGAGATTATCTGCTTCATATTGACGGTAACCTTGTGGCAGCGGTGGCCGAACGGTTTGCGGAGCGGTCTTGATACCGGAAGGTCGCCAGTTCGTATCCCCGGACCGGCACGTTAAAATTACCACTGCTGAAGTGCCCTTGAACAAGGCATTGAACCACTACCATGAAATGTTCTATGAGCAGGGCCTGGCTGTAAACAAGTATCTGATGCTTAGTCCAGTTACCCTGGGTAAATATAGTAACTTTACTTTGCTTTTACCTATCGCTATGCTCTGTTTTGGGTACGAATTATAATGTTTTAGGTTAAAAAATATATAAACTATATGAGGGAATGTTGCTGATCGTTGCCCCGAGAGCGTTCCAAAAGCCTAAGATTGACGATGTTCTTTATAAAATGGTGCATCAAGCAAAGAAAGCAAAAGGAAGATGTTCAGAAACGTTACCAAATGACCAACAATGCATGAGTAGTAGTACTTACCAAAGTGTTAGCCGCTATGTAGCCATGTGCGGATTTGTCTGAAATCAAAAGAAAAAACGTTTTCTTATAGAAACGGCATGCTAATAAAAATGCATGAATTCTACGGTACATGCATACACATCATTAGATGAAGGGTGTTACTGTCTCCGCCAGGCCGAAGGTATGGCCGACACCTAGCTGGCGTGCTGCGCTATGCCTTAATTGGCACTAGTTCGCTAGGGCCGGCGCTACCCGTTAATTACGCACAGGGCAGCGGTACCTTTACAGCCGGTCGGCCGCGCTAACCGCAATGCATTATTGCCGACTCCCTTGTTTGCGCCTGGAGGTGTAAGCGCTGTTACGCTTATCTAAACTAGCTATTGCTATCGTGCATATATACAGACTACAGTATACGCATAAGGGAAAGCGAGAGTCACCCAACATACAGAGGTCTTCCTCGCTACAAATTCTCAACAAATCTACAGTATGTGTATTGTGTACCTCCTGATGTGCTTCTGGTTGTTGACGGCACAACTACAACAACTACAAGTTTTTATTATATTTTATATATATATATTATAATTATACAAAATAATATGTTAATTTATTAAATAGGCTTGATGTCTTATGTCGCACCGCAAGTGACTGCGGGGAAACGGTATTCCATATTCTTTGTGTGTGTAAGTACATGGGGAAAGGGACAAATAAAGTGTTTCTCAGTGTATACGTTATGTACAGTTTGTGTTTCCACACAGCACTACGTACCTCCAGGCTCCTGTACTTGTGGTTTTATATGTATATGCGTTGTACAGTACCGGGCATGTGTTTCACATATACCTCCTCAAGTGAAACTCATGTACTTGTGGATTCATATGTATATGCACGCTACATTACACAGTACTCCATACCTCCTGAAGTGAAGCTCATGTACTTGTGGATTCATATGTATATGCACGTTACATTACACAGTACTCCATACCTCCTGAAGTGAAACTCATGTACCTGTGCTTTTATACGTATATGTGACTACATTTGACTGAGGGACTGCCATTGGAATCATAGCTTCAAATTTACATATTGGTTGTTTAGTTTGACCCACCATATCTCCATATTTGGAGATATGGCTTATAGAGTAATGTCTTGCAGGGAAACAGCGAATTGAGAAAACAGGCTTGAAAGGTTC
Source organism: Electrona antarctica (assembly GCF_951216825.1). Lineage (NCBI taxonomy): Eukaryota > Metazoa > Chordata > Actinopteri > Myctophiformes > Myctophidae > Electrona > Electrona antarctica. The sequence goes on along the minus strand of NC_136789.1, from coordinate 53,713,504 downwards.
ACTTCTGTGGTCTCTAACATTACACCTAGCTACATGTTTAAGCATTTATTTCATATTTACATGTCGATTTCAGCTCTGACACTTATTTCAGACATGCTCTAGTATGTGCAGAGTCTGTCTGTGCTATAAACTCATTTTGGGAAAAAAAAGGTTTTTCTCCTCTGATGAAAAGCTGGAATTTGCGCGATGGCAGTCTCTCAGT
>NC_136789.1:53652114-53713102 GCF_951216825.1 Electrona antarctica | reverse complement strand
CCGGGGGAGGGGGGGGGGGGGGGGGGGGGGGGGTTATACAAGAATAGCCGAGTCACCTCTCGACTGTTGACGGCTGTGTGAGAGAAAGAAAGTCCAGGGCGGGGGAATATACCAGTTTGACAGATACCCTGGGCTGGGTACTATAGCCACACTTCTAAGCTCACACAGAACCTGTCACGACCTCACCACACCACAACCCCCCCCCCCCTCCCACCACGGCGCGTTCGAGCATAACCCCGGCATGAGGCAGACAAGACACACCGCATCTCCTCTCTTTAATGCACTCTGCGGTTATGTCCAGATATTTTGAGTGTTGAAAACAGGCCTTTGGCGTTGTTTGTGTCATCCATTTGGTGTGTTTTTGGTACTGCCTGTACATTTAAAATTAATCAGTATTCAATCAATCAATCAATCAATCAATCAATCAATCAATCAATCCATCAATAAAGCCGCTATAGTTTGCCCGGGGTTATATGCTAGGCTGTTCCACCAGGGCTCTATCCATGGCCCACTCCTCAGATATCCTAGTCTCTATCCTGGGCTAAATCCTTGACCCATATCCGTTCTCTCTCTCTGGCTCAAGTGCGTTTTCTACTCCACGCCGATCGAACGGGGAGTCTTCCAGTTAGTTACCTCTAGCTTGAAGCTGACAATCAGGAGCTCAAGGAAGCATGTCCCAGGGAAGTGTCTGTCTGTCTGTCTGTCTGTCTGTCTGTCTGTCTGTCTGTCTGTCTGTCTGTCTGTCTGTCTGTCTGTCTGTCTGTCTGTCTGTCTGTCTGTCTGTCTGACTGACTGACTGACTGACTGACTGACTGACTGACTGACTGACTGACTGACAATCCCTAGTCTAGAGAAGGTTGCGCAGACATTTGCTCAAGTTAACCAACATTGGACAACAACAGAGTTCCTCACAGAAGATGCCCTTTCGCCCACCTCAGAACAGCTGGCAGGTATGGACCCTACAGACCTCATACCAGTTGGCAGGTATGGACCCTACAGACCTCATACCAGTTGGCAGGTATGGACCCTACAGACCTCATACCAGTTGGCAGGTATGGACCCTACAGACCTCATACCAGCTGGCAGGTATGGACCCTATACACCTCATACCAGTTGGCAGGTATGGACCCTACAGACCTCATACCAGTTGGCAGGTATGGACCCTATACACCTCATACCAGTTGGCAGGTATGGACCCTACAGACCTCATACCAGTTGGCAGGTATGGACCCTATACAGACCTCATACCAGTTGGCAGGTATGGACCCTACAGACCTCATACCAGTTGGCAGGTATGGACCCTATACAGACCTCATACCAGTTGGCAGGTATGGACCCTACAGACCTCATACCAGTTGGCAGGTATGGACCCTACACAGACCACATACCAGTTGGCAGGTATGGACCCTACAGACCTCATACCAGTTGGCAGGTATGGACCCTTCGGACCTCATACCAGTTGGCAGGTATGGACCCTACGGACCTCATACAAGTTGGCAGGTATGGACCCTACAGACCTCATACCAGTTGGCAGGTATGGACCCTACAGACCTCATACCAGTTGGCAGGTATGGACCCTACAGACCTCATACCAGTTGGCAGGTATGGACCCTACAGACCTCATACCAGTTGGCAGGTATGGAAACATGTGATGTGAGTGATGTGTGGTGGGGGGGAACATAATGGACGATTGGCATCTTAAGTTTAGGAGTAAAATGTCCATGTAGCGACAAGGCAGAGAACAGAAAACAAACATTGAGACTCACTATGTGTGACAACTAAGCATATCACAGCTGGCATCACCGACGTCCCATTGGAACAATGACACAGCTTACCTGCTGACTGTCGTGGGGCTTAGGGCAGTGGTTCCCAAACTTTATCAAGTCAAGGACCCCCAAATTGACACAAATTGGCCCCGCGGACCCCCATAAGAAAATATATGCCTGCAGGGACCCCCCATAAGAGAAGATTTGTACGGCTCAAGCATTTTAATTTCATGGACCCCCAATTTGACATGAATTAGTCTACGGACCCCCATTTTAATGGCATTTCTATTTCTGGAACTTCCACTTTATAAGTTAATTTAACTCTGAGAGTGTACAAATTGTACATTTGTATACTCTCAGAGTTACAGACCCATAAGGGTCCATTTGGTTCCGAACTATCATTTACCTGGGGACCCCCTGGAACTCCCTCAAGGACCCCTGGGGGTCCGAGGACCCCACTGTGGGAACCGCTGGTTTAGAGAGTCATACATGAAAGGGCGGGCAGACTACTGACTGTGCTTCCAAATGACCGAGGTTTTCTAAAGAAACGACGTGTATGACATTGCAGTTCAATATACAGACGAGGCCAGAGCTAATGGACGTTATGTAACACAGAGAGACGGTCAGAGGAGGTCAATGTAGTCCACGCAGGGAGGCAGACAGTCTTATCTTATCATTAGGATTCTCTAGAAAAACACCCAGCTCCGTCCAGCTATAACTACAGTATGCTTGTTGTTATTATTTATATTTGTATTCTTAACGGTCAAATTGGATCTCCCCTTTACAACGCATTGAGATGATCTGCTTCATATTGACGGTAACCTATCGCTATGCTCGGTTTTGGGTACGAATTATAATGAGGGAATGTTGCTAATCGTTGCCCCGAGAACGTTCTAAAAGCCTAAGATTGACGATGTTCTTTATGAAATGTTGCATCAAGCAAAGAAAGCAAAAGGAAGATGTTCAGAAAGTTACCAAATGACCAACTTTAAGATGCATGAGTAATAGTACTTACCAAAGTGTTAGCCGCTATGTAGCCATGTGCGGATTTGTCTGAAATCAAAAGAAAAAAGGTTCTCTTATAGAAACGGCATGCTAATGAAAATGCATAAATTAAGGGTGTTACTGTCTCCGCCAGGCCGAAGGCATGGCCGACACTATGGGCCCTATAGCTTGCGCGCTGCGCTATGCCTTGGCACTACTCGCTAGGGCCGGCGCTACCCGTTAATTACGCACAGGGCAGCGGTACCTTACGGCCGGTCGGCCGCGCTAACCGCAATGCATTATTGCCGACTCCCTTGTTTGCGCCTGGAGGTGTAAGCGCTGTTATGCTTATCTAAACTAGCTATTGCTATCGTGCATATATACATTATAGAGTATACGCATAAGGGAAAGCGAGAGACACCCAACATACAGAGGTCTTCCTCGCTACAAATTCTCAACAAATCTACAGTATGTGTATTGTGTACCTCCTGATGTGCTTCTGCTTGTTGACGGAACAACTACTACAAGTTTTTATTATATTTTATATATATATTATAATTATACAAAATAATATGTCATTTATTAAATAGGCTTGATGTCTTATGTCGCACCGCAAGTGACTGAGAGGAAACAGTATTCCATATTCTTTGTGTGTGTAAGTACATGGAGAAAGGGACAAATTAAGTGTTTCTCAGTGTATACGTTATGTACAGTTTGTGTTCCACACAGTACTACCGTACGTACCTCCTGTACTTGTGGTTTTATATGTATATGCGATGTACAGTACCGGGCATGTGTTTCACATATAGCTCCTCAAGTGAAACTCATGTACTTGTGGATTCATATGTATATGCACGCTACATTACACAGTACTCCATAGTACCTCCTGAAGTGAAGCTCATGTACCTGTGCTTTTATACGTACATGTACAGTTGGTTACGCAGTGCTAGTACATACCTCCTGAAGTGCAGCTCATGTACCTGTGCTTTTATACGTATGTGACTACATTTGACTGAGGGACTGCCATTGGATTTTTTTTTTTTTTTCTTTTTTTCATGTCATATGAAAGCAGGGAATCATAGCTTCAAATTGACATATTGGTTGTTTAGTTTGACCCACCAGTTTTGGAGATATGGCTAATGTCTTGCAGGGAAACAGCGAATTGAGAAAACAGGCTTGAAAGGTTCACTTCTGTGGTCTCTAACATTACACCTATAGCTACATGTTTAAGCATTTATTTCATATTTACATGTCGATTTCAGCTCTGACACTTATTTCAGACATGCTCTAGTATGTGAAGAGTCTGTCTGTGCTATTAACTCATTTTGGGAAAAAAAAAAGAAAAAAGGTTTTTCTCCTCTGATGAAAAGCTGGAATTTGCGCGATGGCAGGCTCTCAGTCAAATCTGGTCACATATGTACAGTTGGTTACGCAGTGCTAGTACATACCTCCTGAAGTGAAGCTCATGTACTTCTGGTTGTTGACGGTCTCCTTCGAGTCGTAGAACTTGAGGACGTCCAGCACGGCCTGAGGGTTCTTCTTCTGCTCCAGCTTGGTGATGTTGGAGGTCTGGAGCAGGCGAGCCCACTGCTCCGGTATGCCCTGAGAGAGAGAGACATAGACAGAGACAGAGATGGGAGAGAGAGAGAGAGAGGGGGGTCAAACGTTTAACCCATTTAGGCCGTGACGTCGAAATAAAAAAAAAACGTTCGCTCTGAAAGAATATATATTCAAAAGATTTGTGCCGCATTGTTTTTACGATTTAAAAAAAATAGCAGACCTACAAGTTCATAGCGCGCCACTCGGTGGCGCGCTATGAGCTTGTAGATCTGCTATTTTTCAATAGCTAAAGCATAACATAATGCTTAGTTAAAACACAGAAAGGGGTTCCCGCCCAAAATGGGTTAACCACAATAAAAGGTCTTTACACACCGGGAGCGCAACAAATAAATGACTTTACAGGCCGATGCTTTCATTCGCCGTGAAAAGTCAACTTTGGCTCCAAGTCCAAAATAATACTTTGTCGAGCTGCCCCACCAGGGCAGGAGTCTAATAATGGCCATGAGGCCCGCTACCGGCGCCGTTGCCCCTCGTTTTGGCCTTACGCTCATCAAGAAAAAAGGATAAACACCTGAGACGAGACCGTACACAGTGGCCTCGATGCCCTAGTGTCCACACTGGCACTGCCCACAGTGTGCCAGCTGATTTCACCCTTTTCCCCCCCTAGAGTCTAAAAGTGTGTTGGGATTCTGAATTCTGAGATAATGAAAAGCTGAATTACCTTTGTAGCCTACTCCCTATTTCCCCCCCCCCCCCCCCATTTTTAAATGAAATCATTTTTAGCCCTTAAATTCAAGGCATAATAATCATTGTTATAGTTGGTGGTCTTGCTGCACCCGGTATTTGTCTTGTTGTGACCTCAAATAATTGACTACAGCAGAGGCCAGGTGGCCTTGTTGCCGCTACAAAGCTATGGAATTCCAGGCTGCAACGCATGGCGGCCTTCCTCCATTTCCGCCATCCGTCGTCGTATGATAAAGTGTATACCGTAGCGCTTAAGTGCTTTGAGGTCAAAATATGACATTGCCTCCGACTCACTCAGTAGTAACTGGTAGAACTGGATTTGTGTCTCTCTCTCTCTGTGTGTGTGTGTGTGTGTGTGTGTGTGTGTGTGTGTGTGTGTGTGTGTGTGTGTGTGTGTGTGTGTGTGTGTGTGTGTGTGTGTTCTTGTAGCCTTGTCCTCGCGAAGCCTCACTGATGCTGGAGCTGATAATAACACAGCTGTGCCGTTAATGGACTTACAGCACATTGTCGTCGTTAAGAGTATAGGAGCACGGCTGTGTTGGAAACGACTCGAGTGAAAGTAGCTCTTTCGCAAGGCTGCGACGCGTTACTTTTATGTTAATAACAGTTGCATGTCGGTAAGAGAGAAAAGCTGGTGCGCTTCTTCTGGAAGCCGTGTTATAGTTTAGGGTTTAGTAGGCAGCTGAAAATACTATTTAAATCAACTACCACCGAAGTGGAAAATTGCGGCACTCCAAAAAATAAAGGACTGGCTCGGATACAGATTCTAAATTTATTGGGATCGTTGCTGTCGGCTGGCGTGTACAGTATGTCCAAATTTTTACCTTATAATACCTTATAATACAAATTATTATTATGTGGTTGTACTGGTCAGCTCCCAGGTTTTAATGTGTGTCTGTGTGTGTGTGTGTGTTTCTATGTGCAGGGCGTTGCTGAAAATGAGCACTTGTGCTCAGCTACTACCCTGGGTAAATAAAGGATACAAAAAATAATAATACTAATTTTAGAAATATTACTCAAAAATGTGTCGTGTATACACGGACAATTATTGTCCGTGGCAAGACTTGTCCATGTCTGTGGCAATTTGTTTTATTTCAAGAGAAACAATGTTCTTATTTTGCTCCGTGTAATGTGCGGCGAAAGCACCGAATGTACCGAGAAGACCCAACGATTGTTATCCTATCATGTGCAGCAGCACCTTGGCATAGACATGGCGCTGATCCGTGCTCAAGAAACACACACGGTACAGTACATAAATAAGCTGCTCGGGGTACAGTACTGTACGTACATTAGCCTCATAATGTAACATAATTGCCCAAGTCATGTTTTAAGGTTTTCAGAAAAGAAGGGATAGAAAATCTCTGTCTGCCTATATATAAAGTCACCTCATTTTGCCAAAGTCATAATATTTATCTGCCCGACTGTACTCTAACAACTGCTGATTCACTGTGCCCTCTCTCTCTCCCCCCCCCCCCCCCCCCCCCCCCCGTCCTCACCTAATCAGATATTCAGATTTTGGAACGTACAGTTGGGTGCCACCGATATTGTCCCTTATCATTTGACCCATTTAGGCCTGACCTCAAAATTTAAAAAAATCCTTCTAAATCCTCCAGTTTTCTGAAATAAATATTTTCACGATTTTTTAAAAATAGCAGACCTACAAGCTCGTAGCGCGCCACTCGGTGGCGCGCTATGAGCTTGTAGATCTGCTATTTTTCAATAGCTAAATGATAACAATGTTTAAAACACCAAAAGGGGTTCCCGCCCAAAATTGTCCTTTTGCGCAGATCCCGCAAACCTCAGCAAAAAGAAAAGGACAATATCGATGGCCTCCAACTGTAACAAGCATTCCGATTCAGAACGCTTGTTACATTCCAAAAATCACCATCTATCTGCCTAAGTCTGATGACTTTAGATTCTAAGAAGTCTCATCAGCCTTAGGCAGAGAGAGTGGCCGAGTTCGTGGGCAATAACGCGCAGTGAATCACCAGGGTCACAGAAAGAGTAGAAAGCCCCCATATCACACAATGCTCTGACTGAGGCCAAGGAGTAATCAGAGTAAGTTGTAATGAGGACCGCTTGTTAAAGAGGGACCTACATTCGGTCCCTGGCTTCGCCCTCGGGGGGGCCACGGGGCGGGGTTTTTCCTCCGTGGCTCTGCGATTCCCTTTATCTGTGTCACTATAGAACGCATCACCGAGTGCCTGGCGGGACGGGACGGGTTGCCCACTCTCGCTCTATTATTAAGAACTGGGTTATGTTATTCTTAGAGATGATTGTTATTAATCCATTCTGGGCGGGAACCCCTTTTGATGTTTTAAGCATCATGTTGTACTTGAAAAATAGCAGATCTACAATATCATAGCGCGCCACTCGGTGGCGCGTTATGAGCTTGTAGATCTGCTATTTTTGAAAAATCGTGAAAATGTGGCCCAAATGTTTGAATATATTCTTTCAGAGCGAACGTTTTTAACTCAAATCTTTGCTTCTGGGTGGTCCCTGGAACAATATATCTTCAGATGGGAGTCCACAGCCAAATACAGATAAATCTGGGGGTCCTTGACAGGAAAAAGGTTGAGCACCGCTGACATAGAAACATAGGTTTTTAAAGAAAACTGTCAGGATTTAGAAGACATTTGTAGAATCGTTCCCAGGTCTAAATGGGTTAAGTCAGCGCTGTTGGCCTGCGAGGACGGACGGACGGACGGACGGACGGACGGACGGACGGACGGACGGACGGACGGACGGACGGACGGCCTGCAGGCGACCCAGTGGATCTTTGGTTGATACCGACCATATGTCTCACTCCCAACCCGCCCATATACGCACTTATTATTTCATCATTTCTTTGGCGTCAAGTCAACATGTCGTGTCTTTACATGAGATTATGTGCAATATTACATTATACGGGATGTGGTGGTGGTGGGAGGAGGAGGGATGTGGTTATTTGTTTAAACTTGTATTGACACAGGGTCGACGACGCGCTTAATTGGAAGCATACGCTCTCTCTGTGTGTGTGTGCGTGCGTGCGTGCGTGCGTGCGTGCGTGCGTGCGTGCGTGCGTGCGTGTGTGTGTGTGTGTGTGCGTGCGCTCTGAATTCTCTCGACGAATCCCACGTGTGGGGAGAACGCTCACCTCCGTGTTTGCTGTGGACTATAGAAGAACAGTCTAATGACTGATTTACACCAAAAAAATAGCCGATCTATAAGCTCACAATGCATGGCTCTGCGTCGAGTTGTGAGCTTGGGGATCATCTATTTTCGGACCTGCACGCAACGGAATATAACTTTGACTTCAAATCATCATGGCGATTATCTCGATTACGGTCAATGAACATATACAGGCGATATACGTACAGGCTTGTAGCATATCGGCTATTTTGGCTATTTGTGTACGCCTCCATTGTACGAGTAGCACAAGTATAATATAGATTTAAGTGGTTAATCAAACTAATCGATTTAGTCGAGTATTAAAACCAAATTGATTCAACTTTTTTCATGTCGATTCGTTGATAAATAAGAAAAAGTAAAAACAAAATGAATTGTGCCGCGGGTTCGACTCCCGATCCCAACAGCCTGTACTGTTACCCCAGCCGTCTACCAAGCTGTAGATTCAGAACATGTATTTCTTATATGGAAGATTAATTTGTTTACATGGCACAAAAGGGGGGAAATAAAAACAACAAACAAAAACTAAATGAACATATATCGGTATCAGTATCGCCACATTTGTGGACTTACGAGTTGAGACAGACAGTGTTATCATCACACTGTTCAGAGCCAGAAAGAAAGTGTCCTCGGGCCAGTTATCATCCCACTGTCTGTGCCAAATGATTCTGGAATGAACATAGTGGGCTTTGGAGACCAGACCCGCTCGCCCCTCCCTCCCCTCCCTCCCCGCGCCATTTATCTCAATCTGAAATTTGCATTCCGCTCAGGAAGGAAAATATGCAAATCGCTCTAATCCATTTTGGGCGGGAACCCCCCTTTTGGTGTTTTAAGCGTAATGTTATACAGTTGGGTGCCACCGATATTGTCCCTTATCATTTGACCCATTTAGGCCTGACCTCAAAATTTTAAAAAATCCATATTTATTTCAGAAAACTGGAGGATTTCTCCAGTTTTCTGAAATAAATATTTTCACGATTTTTCAAAAATAGCAGACCTACAAGCTCGTAGCGCGCCACTCGGTGGCGCGCTATGAGCTTGTAGATCTGCTATTTTTCAATAGCTAAATTATAACAATGTTTAAAACACCAAAAGGGGTTCCCGCCCAAAATGGGTTAACTGTCCTTTTGCGCAGATCACTCAAACCTCAGCAAAAAGAAAAGGACAATATCGATGGCCTCCAACTGTACTTTAGCTGCTGAAAAATAGCAGACCTATACAAGCTCATAGCTACGAGCTTGTAGGTCTGCTATATTTTTTTTTATCGTGAAAATGCAGTGCAAATCTTTGAATGTATATTCTTTCAGAGCCAACGTTTTTAACTCAAATCTTGTCCCTGGAACAACATATTTTCAGATGGGGGTCGGCGGCCAATTATATATAATCTTGGGGGTCCTTGACATGAAAATGTTTGAGAACCACTGACATAGAAAAAATCACACCCGTGTGAACTGAGTGGTGCAACTGTTCACACACTACGTCACACACTAACCATAGCAACCATGCTCATCTGTACGTGGCCCCAGGTACACACATACACAGACACATACAGACAAAGCTGGTTGTTGGAGTGGTTTGCACCACTCAAAAAAAACGTCAGGATTTAGAAGACATTTTGTAGAATCGTTCCCAGGTCGGAATGGGTTAATCAGAAGCGCAGATTTGAGTGAAAGAACTAAAACCAACTAACTTTCTCGTTTCTTTTCACACCTTCTGCGCTGTAATTGGAAGACTAATTATTGTGTTTATGTGCCCGGGGCGAAATTCTACCATCTAATATTAGCATAATGGTGTTATGTCATTACAGTAACTGGGCTACAATTACTCCAAGTTTCCTGTGAGTGGGTTGAGCCGCGTCTCTGGACTAATAGGACCATATATGGGCGTCCCAGTTTAACTATGTTGTTTTTCGGCAGCTGTTTGTTGTGTGTGACGACACCTGGCGCTCAATCAGTGAGAGAGAGAGAGAGAGAGAGAGAGAGAGAAAGAGCCTATTTAACCCACACAATTTCCCAGCCAATGGTGGGTAGTACTGAAACACCCTAGTTCACCCAAAAAAGATTTGTATGGTTTTTGTCACATTCCAGCTCTAATACTTTGATGACTCAAAGAGACTCCTATAGACTGTCGCAGTCCCGCCCCCTACCAGGGCCCAGGAAATGATTCCCCGTTAATTTTCCTCATAGACATTTCAAAACGTATTTATTTAAATACCTTTTAAGCCTCGTACAAAGCCAACTCGAGTTGTGAGAAAACAAACGAACAAATAATTAGAAAGAAGTAGAAAACGGCACTTTTTTTCTTGTTTTTCTTCTTTGTAATTATTTGTTTGGTCCAAAATATGTTTATTGTCATGATTTGTCACGACTCGAGTTGGCTTCGTACGACGCTTTAAAAGGTCTTTAAATAAATACTTTTTGAAATGTCTATGGGGAAAATGCATTGGGAATTATTTCCTGGGCCTGGCGTCGTCATGAAAGGGGACTGCGACGCTCTATTGAGACTCCCAAGGTCCATTTGTACACTGGTACTTTACTGTGCTAGTTCAGTGCGAGCGAACGAACAGATGAAATCTCATTAGAATACACGTTGTTTTTCCAATGAGACTGTCCTGACATTTATTGGTTGAGATCTACTACACGCTGCTATTTATTGGTTATTTGGTTGGTTCAGGCTACGTCGCAACGCAGGAGGGGTTTTCGGTGTGATACCGCTCGTCGGAAGTGAGTGTGTGTGTGTGTTAGGGCATTAACATAAAAATCGATTAGTCGACTAGTCGAATAGCAAAACGGTAGTCGACACTGTAAATCAAAAATCGGGTAATCATTAATATTATTTTTAATATTTTTTTTTACAGCAGACATGCAGCTGTGAGCTCTGTGGTTGTGTTGGTAGTTCTCCAACTTAAGTACTAATCCATTCCTGGCTGATTGTTTTCATATCATATACAAGCCGACTGTACGTGGGTTTTGCCGTCACCGTCACTCGTGTAGGTGCGGTGTGCGGCGGTGGCACTGGCAGCATTTAAGACAGATTTTCAAACAGCATATGCCTCATAGGCTCATACGCTCAATGGGGACAACTACAGTGTGTAAATACTTTTACTATTGGTGAGTTTATTACTGTAGTTTGTTCAACAAGTTAGATTGGAGACGTGTCGTCGTTTCGTCCGGTAGAGTAGTATAGCAGGAGTCCCTCGACTCCCTCCTCACTCTGCCCAATAATATCCAGTTTGGTGACAGTCAAACTACAGTAGCTCTTCCCGTGATTTCATGATTATTTTTCTTATTAATCTTTCTTCATGCTTATCCAACAAAAGTGCAGGCGTGCGGCATTATTAGAAACAAACAGCTATGCCGCGCGATCATAGTTATAATAGTCGCGGTGGAGTGAAGGAGTTGATCATCTGATTCATAGCCTGGCAAGCCTGCTAGCTAGCAAGCCTAGTATGTAATCATAACCCCCTCCTAGCTTGTAGCTCCTTCTAAAAAACAAAGGAACTGTGGTTGTAACTTGTTGTTGAACATTTAGGGTTGTATGAAAATTATCGCATCGTTCATTCCTCCTCCTCCGTCTACTCTCCACTCTCCAACTGAACAAACATTTTCAACAACGTAACATGCTATGCTGCGCCGTAGAAAGGTCTTGCGCATCAAAAATAGCAGATCTACAAGCTCACAGCGCGTCCATCCGTGAGTCATTGTGGACTTGCAAGTTGCAACTTTGACTTGACTTTTAACAGCTGATGTGAATTTCGGCCAATCAGAGCGGCATTCAGCGTAATCTAGTAAGAGAGTTGACTCCCATTGTAACAATGGAATGCGGAAGTGCTCATTATATCTCAATGGGATAGTTCCTATGTTTGGAACTATAGCCCATAGGCACCCGCTTTGTGGCGAGATCAAAGCGTGTCGCCACTCTCTTACTATTCCACTCGGCCTGCATTCAACGGCTCTGTTCTGCAGTTAATCCTTCACTCGCGCTGGCCGTTTCAGAACACGATGTTTTAATGCTTGATTGGATGGAAAAAAATATCATATTTTACCGCCGACTAATCGACTATAAATCGATTTTGATGGTATTCGTGTCGACTATCAAAAATCACGTTTGGTTAATGCCCTAGTGTGTGTGTGTGTGTGTGTGTGTGTGTGTGTGTGTGTGTGTGTGTGTGTGTGTGCGCGTGCGTGCGTGTCTACTCACGGTGAACTCTCCCGTCACAGCGTCGAAGCCCACATGGATGGTGTGTTCAAAGTCCGAGGGGAGGGAGATCTCAGGTCGCTCCTTCTCCTTCTTCTTGTTCGCTGCGTAGGCGAGAGAAGAGCAGAGAGAGGAATAAATATGAATATGAATGATGGCACGTGTACAGAGTAGACTACATTCATGGTTAAACATGACCTATTGGAACGACGTAATGACTGGAGCATACTGGATCATGTGCAGTTATTTGCAGATGTTGTAGTTTTTCCCAAGCACCACGGTGGTTGGGAAAACTACAACTACAACATTTTCGTCTTACACAAACATTAAATTCCCATTGACAATGAATGGAGAATTGACATCATATGTGCCTGAGCAAATAGACATGTTACGTCATGATGATGTACAATGGTAAGAGCGCCCCTCACTTCACAGGGGTGTGATTTTTCTTTTCAAAACCTTTTCATTGCAATTTCTATAATATAAATCTTCAAGGATCTCAGGGCCGGCAAATAATGAAAAGACTATGTTTGTTGCGCAAAATATGCCCCTTCCAAGACAAAGGAATAAGGAAAAAAAAATGTCTCCCCTTCAATTCCCAATTTTATTGGGTGAAGACAGCCTCGGGTCTCCTCCGATACCCGGGCCGTCAAGCCACCATCTTCTTTTCACCAGGGGTGTGTGATTTCTTTTTTTTTAACAATAATAATCTAACTGTTGAGAGCATAAAATGAAACCAAATGGACCCGGGAGGGTCCATTTGGTTTCATTTTATGCTCTCAACATCTGAAACATGGTTTCATTTTATGCTCCTGCTATGCTCACGGTTGCCCTCGGTTACCAACCACACCTTGCGTGTGGTTGTGTGTGTGTGTGTGTGCGTGTGTGCGTGCGTGCGTGTGTGCGTGCGTGCGTGCGTGCGTGCGTGCGTGCGTGCATGCGTGCGTGCATTCAATTCTAGTCAGTTTTACTAGTTGACTAGTTGCCTAGTTTACTAGTCGACTAGTTGTTTAACTACCTTATGTTTTTTTTGGAAATAAATATTTGTACATTTAAAAACTGTGTACATTGGTGACTATAACTATAATCTACCTGATCGTGTGGCCTACAAAATCGGGAAAAAATAATAATAATAAAACTTTTTTTGTCTTTCTTATCAACTAGTCAACTAGTACCAACAAGGTCGACTAGTGCATTTACTAGTAGACTAGTAAACTAGTCGACTAGTTGCTTAATGCCCTAGTGTACGTGTGCGTGCGTGCGTGTTTGTGCGTGTGTGTGTGTGTGGATATGTAGATATTCTGTTTGCTCTTCATTAATCTCTCTCCCCCCCTCGTCCCGTCGCCTTCTTCCCGCCCTTTCTTACACGGAAATAACAAATTAACGATGTAGCTTGTCGCCATGGGGGGCTTAACTATAACGTGACGCAGACAACGCAACCGCGTGGGGGCCCCAGAGGGCATTTGGGGCCCACCCCATGCCGCCTGTAAAATAAAAATGATAAATACATACAGAGATGCTGTATAGTGTTGTTTTTGTCGACTAAAACTAAGACGAAAAATATTCGTCCACTACCTTTTTTTCACTGGTGAAAACGAAATGGAAACTAAATGAAAACTAAGCTATGGTGACTAAAACTATGACTAAATATACTGTCGATTTTGTCAACAAATAAAAACTAGACTAACATGTTAGGAAGGGACTAGTGGACAAGAGATCCAGTATAAGTCATTTTACACTTGGTTGCATGCTGAAAATAGCCGATCTACAAGCTCACAACGCGTCGCGAGCTTGTAGATCGGCTATTTTCAGCAAGCGTAAAATCAGTCATTACGACGGCATCAAGGCCCGCCAAACTACATTTTAGTCGACTAAATCAACTGCAGATTTAGTCGACTAAAATCTTATGATATTTGGTCGACTAAAACTAGACCAACACTAACACTAACAGGTGACTAAATCAAGTTGGCTGACCAGCCTGCGTCACTCAGGGCCCCTCTAGCTACGCCGCTGCTTGTCGCACTATAAAACTAATTCCACCCACTGTTTTACAGCTAGTAAACCTTCGACGTGACAATAAAGATCATTCCGAGGCCCACCTCGGGTAAAGAGCCGAGCCAGGAGCGTCTCGAGGCTGTATATTTCACTGCTTCATTCGCTTGACGTAGATCGATTTTTTAAAACTGCATTTTATTTCATGGTTAGAGTTGTGAGTTATCATCAGTGTGACTGGTTCTTTATGAATTTGGCCGCAGAATCCTCATCTCAGTAACCCCCCCCCCCCCCCCCCCCCCCCCCCCCCGCGCCAATACAAGATCTGTGTCGTTAAAATGTTAAACGACACAATGTTAAGCGCTATGAACTTGTAGGTCTGATATTTTTGAAAAATCGTGAAAATCTAGTAGTGCAAATCTTTGAATATATATTCTTTCAGAGCGAACGTTTTTAACTCAAATCTTTGCTTCCGAGGGGTTCCTGGAATAACATATTTTTCAGATGGGGGTCGGTGGCCAATTACATATAGTTTTTGGGGTCCTTGACATGACATATTGAGCACCAACTGATACAGAAACATAGGTATTTCAGAAAACTGTCATTTTCTTTATTTCAACGTCAGGCCTAAATGGGTTAAAAGATATTTTGAATATCTACTAAAAGTAGATCTAGATATCTATTAGCGTATTTGGCTGGGGGGGGGGCACCTGTGGGGTCCCTGAGTTTGGTTCATAGTAGGGCAACTCAAGCTTGTAATCTTCAAAAAGGCTAGTTGTCGTTCATTCATAACCTAATTCGTGGGGCTTCCAAGCAAGCCTCACACACATCCAAAGGGTTGCCATGGGCAACAACATCAACATCAACAACATCTCTAGACCATTTGTTTTTTATTTCAAGTCCAAAAGGGGTTGCCTTGCAACGTCTAGGCCAGTGGTTTTTCATCCATGATCACCGGCGTCCTTTTGAAACGGTTTGGCTTCAGGAAGCTCTTTACCTGAACCCTCAACCTTTGGATTAGAACAGTGGGTTTTCAACCCTTTTCATATCAAGGTCCGTTATTTATTATGCGTTTGAGCCACGAGGACCACCATTTGTGACCAGATTTGACTGAGAGCCTGCCATCGCGCAACCTCCAGTTTTTCACCAGAGGAGATTTCTTTTCTCCAAAATGAGTTAATAGCCCAGGCAGACTCTTCACATACTAGAGCGTGTCTGAAATAAGTGTCAGAGCTGAAATCGACATGTAAATATGAAATAAATGCTTAAACATGTAGCTATGTGTAATGTTAGAGACCACAGAAGTGAACCTTTCAAGCCTGTTTTCTCAACTCGCTGTTTCTCTGCAAGACATTACTCTATAAGCCATATATCTCCAAAACTGGTGGGTCAAACTGAACAACCAATATGTCAATTTGAAGCTATGCTTTCATATGACATGACAAAACGAAAATTAAAAAAAAATCCAATGGCAGTCGAATCTGGTCACATTTGATGACATTTTAGCCTTGCAGACCCAAAACTACAGAATATGTCCACATTTCCATGCTGTATATTGATGTTGGACTTGGTACACATAGAAGAGATAACAGGCAAACGGTCAAAATAAGAATTCTTCTACATTCTCTATATTTGTGTAGACAATAATTTCACTCTTGCGAGTGTAAAATGAAAGCAAATGGACCCGTACGGGTCCATTTGCTTTCATTTTACACTCACAAGAGTTAAAGACCTACAGTATAAGGGCCTATTTTGTTAGCAGCTCTCCATCATTTAGCTGGGGACCACCTGGAACCCCCTCCTCAAGGACCACTGGTCGAAAACCACTGGATTAGAAGACTGAACAACAGAAAACCGTAGACAGCATATCGTTGTTGTTGGGCAGAAACCACCTATCTCCACGATTTAACCTGTTTGTAACACATTTTGATAGCATAGGTTGGCTCCGGGTAAAAGACAGAGTCAAGCAATTGAAAATGGGACTGACTTTCAAAATTGTAAATGCAGATCTGCCCTCCATGCCATCAGTGCCCATTTACTTAACTGAATACCTAAAAAAGGTAAGCAACTCCCACAGCCACAACACTAGAGGGAGTGTGAATAATGATCTGGTACCACCAATCTTTAGAACAAATATGGGTAAATTCACCTTCCACAACACTGCCACTCAGGTGTGGAATGCCTTGCCCCCTTCCCTTAAAACTAACAAATCACTAGTTTCCTTTAAGAAAGGACTGAAAATGCACCTGTCACTGTCATCCGACCAACAGAAGCCATAACTCTATTCCCCCCCTCTCTCCAATTCATTTCTATTCCAACCCGTACATAGATTTAATGTCTTGTTGAGATATTTAAATTGTTGTTGATGTTGTGAATGCATGCATGGGACCCGGATGGAAACAAGACCGCAAGGTCTTTCTTCGGTGATGTCCTTTTGGCCAAATGTGCGTTACTGTACCCTGTACTGTGTTGCATCTTATTGTCTAATAAAATTATCAATCAATCAATCAATCAATCAATCAATCAATCAATCAATAACATTTTTGTTTTGTGTATACTTGAACGGCACAGCGTCACACAACAGTATCCAAAATAGCAGATCTACAAGCTCCAAAGGCGGCGCAAAGCGACGCGTTCTGAGCCTGTCGATCTGCTCTTTTTTGCTGCTTTTGAATTTGAATCTTGAAAAAGTAGCCTAACAGTTTTTGGACATAATATAATATGAGGTTATGAATGAACGACAACTCGCCTTTTGAAGATTGCAAGTAAAGAGATGCAGAGAAAGCGAACGAGTTGTAATTCACAACCTCCTGACTTGAAGCACAAGTAACGAGTTGTAATTCACAACCTCCTGACTTGAAGCACAAGTAACGAGTTGTAATTCACAACCTCCTGACTTGAAGCACAAGTAACGAGTTGTAATTCACAACCTCCTGACTTGAAGCACAAGTAACGAGTTGTAATTCACAACCTCCTGACTTGAAGCACAAGTAAGTAACGAGTTGTAATTCACAACCTCCTGACTTGAAGCACAAGTAAGTAACGAGTTGTAATTCACAACCTCCTGACTTGAAGCACAAGTAAGTAACGAGTTGTAATTCACAGTGCCTCCTGACTTGAAGCACAAGTAAGTAACGAGTTGTAATTCACAACCTCCTGACTTGAAGCACAAGTAAGTAACGAGTTGTAATTCACAACCTCCTGACTTGAAGCACAAGTAAGTAACGAGTTGTAATTCACAGTGCCTCCTGACTTGAAGCACAAGTAAGTAACGACTTGTAATTCACAACCTCCTGACTTGAAGCACAAGTAAGTAACGAGTTGTAATTCACAGTGCCTCCTGACTTGAAGCACAAGTAAGTAACGAGTTGTAATTCACAACCTCCTGACTTGAAGCACAAGTAAGTAACGAGTTGTAATTCACAGTGCCTCCTGACTTGAAGCACAAGTAAGTAACGAGTTGTAATTCACAACCTCCTGACTTGAAGCACAAGTAAGTAACGAGTTGTAATTCACAGTGCCTCCTGACTTGAAGCACAAGTAAGTAACGAGTTGTAATTCACAGTGCCTCCTGACTTGAAGCACAAGTAAGTAACGAGTTGTAATTCACAGTGCCTCCTGACTTGAAGCACAAGTAAGTAACGAGTTGTAATTCACAGTGCCTCCTGACTTGAAGCACAAGTAAGTAACGAGTTGTAATTCACAGTGCCTCCTGACTTGAAGCACAAGTAAGTAACGAGTTGTAATTCACAGTGCCTCCTGACTTGAAGCACAAGTAAGTAACGAGTTGTAATTCACAGTGCCTCCTGACTTGAAGCACAAGTAAGTAACGAGTTGTAATTCACAGTGCCTCCTGACTTGAAGCACAAGTAAGTAACGAGTTGTAATTCACAGTGCCTCCTGACTTGAAGCACAAGTAAGTAACGAGTTGTAATTCACAGTGCCTCCTGACTTGAAGCACAAGTAAGTAACGAGTTGTAATTCACAGTGCCTCCTGACTTGAAGCACAAGTAAGTAACGAGTTGTAATTCACAGTGCCTCCTGACTTGAAGCACAAGTAAGTAACGAGTTGTAATTCACAGTGCCTCCTGACTTGAAGCACAAGTAAGTAACGAGTTGTAATTCACAGTGCCTCCTGACTTGAAGCACAAGTAAGTAACGAGTTGTAATTCACAGTGCCTCCTGACTTGAAGCACAAGTAAGTAACGAGTTGTAATTCACAGTGCCTCCTGACTTGAAGCACAAGTAAGTAACGAGTTGTAATTCACAGTGCCTCCTGACTTGAAGCACAAGTAAGTAACGAGTTGTAATTCACAGTGCCTCCTGACTTGAAGCACAAGTAAGTAACGAGTTGTAATTCACAGTGCCTCCTGACTTGAAGCACAAGTAAGTAACGAGTTGTAATTCACAGTGCCTCCTGACTTGAAGCACAAGTAAGTAACGAGTTGTAATTCACAGTGCCTCCTGACTTGAAGCACAAGTAAGTAACGAGTTGTAATTCACAGTGCCTCCTGACTTGAAGCACAAGTAAGTAACGAGTTGTAATTCACAGTGCCTCCTGACTTGAAGCACAAGTAAGTAACGAGTTGTAATTCACAGTGCCTCCTGACTTGAAGCACAAGTAAGTAACGAGTTGTAATTCACAGTGCCTCCTGACTTGAAGCACAAGTAAGTAACGAGTTGTAATTCACAGTGCCTCCTGACTTGAAGCACAAGTAAGTAACGAGTTGTAATTCACAGTGCCTCCTGACTTGAAGCACAAGTAAGTAACGAGTTGTAATTCACAGTGCCTCCTGACTTGAAGCACAAGTAAGTAACGAGTTGTAATTCACAGTGCCTCCTGACTTGAAGCACAAGTAAGTAACGAGTTGTAATTCACAGTGCCTCCTGACTTGAAGCACAAGTAAGTAACGAGTTGTAATTCACAGTGCCTCCTGACTTGAAGCACAAGTAAGTAACGAGTTGTAATTCACAGTGCCTCCTGACTTGAAGCACAAGTAAGTAACGAGTTGTAATTCACAGTGCCTCCTGACTTGAAGCACAAGTAAGTAACGAGTTGTAATTCACAGTGCCTCCTGACTTGAAGCACAAGTAAGTAACGAGTTGTAATTCACAGTGCCTCCTGACTTGAAGCACAAGTAAGTAACGAGTTGTAATTCACAGTGCCTCCTGACTTGAAGCACAAGTAAGTAACGAGTTGTAATTCACAGTGCCTCCTGACTTGAAGCACAAGTAAGTAACGAGTTGTAATTCACAGTGCCTCCTGACTTGAAGCACAAGTAAGTAACGAGTTGTAATTCACAGTGCCTCCTGACTTGAAGCACAAGTAAGTAACGAGTTGTAATTCACAGTGCCTCCTGACTTGAAGCACAAGTAAGTAACGAGTTGTAATTCACAGTGCCTCCTGACTTGAAGCACAAGTAAGTAACGAGTTGTAATTCACAGTGCCTCCTGACTTGAAGCACAAGTAAGTAACGAGTTGTAATTCACAGTGCCTCCTGACTTGAAGCACAAGTAAGTAACGAGTTGTAATTCACAGTGCCTCCTGACTTGAAGCACAAGTAAGTAACGAGTTGTAATTCACAGTGCCTCCTGACTTGAAGCACAAGTAAGTAACGAGTTGTAATTCACAGTGCCTCCTGACTTGAAGCACAAGTAAGTAACGAGTTGTAATTCACAGTGCCTCCTGACTTGAAGCACAAGTAAGTAACGAGTTGTAATTCACAGTGCCTCCTGACTTGAAGCACAAGTAAGTAACGAGTTGTAATTCACAGTGCCTCCTGACTTGAAGCACAAGTAAGTAACGAGTTGTAATTCACAGTGCCTCCTGACTTGAAGCACAAGTAAGTAACGAGTTGTAATTCACAGTGCCTCCTGACTTGAAGCACAAGTAAGTAACGAGTTGTAATTCACAGTGCCTCCTGACTTGAAGCACAAGTAAGTAACGAGTTGTAATTCAGTGCCTCCTGACTTGAAGCACAAGTAAGTAACGAGTTGTAATTCACAGTGCCTCCTGACTTGAAGCACAAGTAAGTAACGAGTTGTAATTCACAGTGCCTCCTGACTTGAAGCACAAGTAAGTAACGAGTTGTAATTCACAGTGCCTCCTGACTTGAAGCACAAGTAAGTAACGAGTTGTAATTCACAGTGCCTCCTGACTTGAAGCACAAGTAAGTAACGAGTTGTAATTCACAGTGCCTCCTGACTTGAAGCACAAGTAAGTAACGAGTTGTAATTCACAGTGCCTCCTGACTTGAAGCACAAGTAAGTAACGAGTTGTAATTCACAGTGCCTCCTGACTTGAAGCACAAGTAAGTAACAAGTTGTAATTCACAGTGCCTCCTGACTTGAAGCACAAGTAAGTAACGAGTTGTAATTCACAGTGCCTCCTGACTTGAAGCACAAGTAAGTATTCGTGGCGTTGACGTTAAGCCGTGCAACAATGAGCGTGTTTGTTTAATTATTTTTATAGCCTAACATTAAGATTGATCTGGCTGGCAATTACATTCACGCTTCAAAAGTCACGAACGTGGTGTTCAAACGTCAACAGCTTAACCACTAGCCTAAAAGGAGAATTCTCCCCTTGACCAGGGAGCAGATATTAGGCTTTTTGCTCATGAAGCAGAGGCTCTGAGCTGTTCTCACGGTTTGCTCTCATCTTTATCGAGAGAGAGAGAGAGAGAGAGAGAGAGAGAGAGAGTAACTAACTCTCTAACTAACCATTTGTTCCATTTGTACACTCTCAGAGTTAAATTAACTTTGATTATACAATATACATTGGGGTCCCAGAGACATAAATGCCATTAACACAATCAGTGCCGGGATTCCTTCAAAATAGAAACTCTGGGGTGCCGGAAAGACATGGCCGCTTTTACTCTGAACCCCCCCTTGCCGATTTCATTTATACGATACATGATCCAAAAAGCGTTCCTATTCTGAACGAGAGGCGGATGAGAAGTCAGAAATGAAGCGCTTAGTATATCCATCAGATCAAAACCACGGAGAGCGCCCTGGATTAAGAGAGACGAGGCATTATTTCTGCCGCTAAGTGAACGGTAAGCTAAGCTGAAGTGAAGGACGGTGGCCGAGTGTCCGACTGAAAAATAAAAAAAAGGAAAAAATTGGGGTGTATATATATATATACTCACTCTTGTCTCCCCCAGGGAAGATGGAGCGCAGGCGTGCCTTCTTGTTCTTCTCCTCGGGAGCCATTGGGAGCGGTTTGGAGGCGTGGTTGACTGACAGAGAGTCTCGGGAGCTGCTGTTCATTCTCAGGGGCGGCGCCGGCGGTTTCTCTTCACTATCCACACTATCAGACATGTTTAACGCCACTCACTGTGTCCTGAAGGGGGCAGCAGAGAGAGAGAGAGAGAGAGACAAGTTTAAATAGGCCTGACGTCGAAATAAATAAAAAGTCTTCTGAAAGAATATTATATTCAAATATTTGTGCCACATTTTCACAATTTTTAAAAAATAGCAGACCTACAAGCTCGTAGCGCGGCACTCGGTGGCGCGCTATGAGCTTGTAGATCTGCTATTTTTCAATAGCTAAAGTATAACATAATGCTTAGTTAAAACACCAAAACGGGTTCCCGTCCAGAATGGGTTAAAACCGGTGTTCGTGTTGTCAGGTCATGTCATTATTATTTCCAGGGAGAAAACAAAAAAGTCTGTGGCCGAGTCCACTTCAATTCGGCATAGAGTAGCGCAAACGTCGCTCACTCTCTGCTGATTTCTGATCGTCTGCACCTTTGTTAAATTGACGCACACATGTACACACACACTCCTCTCCGTCTCTGTCGCTCTAATTAATTAGTCTCATGTCCTGCAGCTGCGTCTATAGAAAGCAGTGCAGTACTTAGTTTAGACAGTACTTAGTTTAGACTAGTCATTGGTGTTAGACCAGTCATTAGTCCTACAACTACAACCTATCTCAAACCCTCACCCCAACCCTACCCACGGGGCAGCACACCTAAACCTAACCTTAACCCATGTCTAACCAATGACTAGTCTAAACTAAGTATGTACCCCAGCATAGGTGCAGGGTTTCAGTCATGTCATTATTACCAGTGGAAATGTGTCACACGCCGCCCAGCTTCAAGCGGTATGTGTTCTACCCTGCAGGGGTCGTGCTGGCCATGCTGGCCATGTGGTGGACATTTCTGTAAACATTGCATTTTTTTGCCACCGACATACATGAGCTCGGACAATAATATCACCAGAAGCACACAAACCCATTCAGGACGGGAACTCCCTTTTGGTGTTTTAAGCGTTATGTTATACTTTAGCTATTGAAAAATAGTAGATCTACAAGCTCGCCTGTAGATCTGCTATTTTTTGAAGAATAGAGGGTATGCGCATGCTTAAAGTGAATGGCACATCGAGTGGCAAATCGAGTGGCAAAGCAACATGCAAAGTGAGTTTAACATTGTTTAATGCAATCAGATAGGACTTTTCTGTTTGGATACATGGGTTGTCAAGGTCAGAAAGTAGTGTTTTGCCACTCAGTAGGCATTTCTGCATAAATTCCGGGTTTGATGGTGATGTCACGCGCATACCCTCTATCGTGAAAATGTCACTCACTGTGTCACTCACGTGAAAATGTGGCGCAAATCTTTGAATATATATTCTGTCAGAGCAAACGTTTGTTTTAGCTCAAATCTTTGCTTCTGGGGTGGTCCACGGAACTACATATTTTCAGATGGGGGTCCGGCAGCATGAAATATATTGAATATATTTTTCAGAAAACTGTCGTGATTTAGAAGACATTTTGTAGAACCTGCTCTCAGGTCTAAATGGGGGTAAGAGCTATATGCCCTGAATGACCATAACAGGTCTGTAACTCTGAGAGTGTGCACATTTGGTCCTTGAAGGAGTGTGTGTGTGTGTGTACATGTGTGCGTGTGTCAATTTAACAAAGGTGCAGACGATCAGAAATCAGCAGAGAGTGAGAGATGTTTGCACTACTCTATGCCGAATTGAAGTGGACTGTGATTTTATTTTTTTTCCCCTAGAAATAAAAACGTCTGGGTTTCCGAGGCTAGTGGACTCCTAATGGACCATAGTGTCATAAGTCAGTGTCAGTGTCAAGATAATCATGTAATGAAACCGTGCGTGTGCAGAAGATAATTATGGTATAACCTCCGAAGAAATCTCGAACACACACAACTGTCTGTTTCACACTCACACAAACACAAACACACATTAAGGTAAGGTAAGGTAAGGTAAATTTTATTTATAAAGCGCCTTTCAAAACAAATGTCACAAGGTGCTGTACAATAAATAAAATGAAATAAAACAAGAGCAATACATAGATCATCAATAAAACAAAAACACAATGACAGAGTAATAATACAAATATATATATATATAAATAAACATGCAGTAGACAATATTACAGAATAAAGTGTTTTTTGAAATAAATGAGTTTTTAGCAGCTTTTTAAATGTCTCGACAGATTCTGCCCTCCTTAGGGAAAGGGGTAATTCATTCCATAAGGAAGGGGCTACAACTTCAAAAGCTCTATCGCCTTTGGTTCTCAGTCTTGTGTTGGGAATTTTGAGCAGGTCTTTACCTGAGGACCTCAGTGTTCTCACATTTAAAATGGGGAATAAAAGTTCAGTAATGTACATGGGAGACAGCCCATGGAGAGCTTTAAAAGTGATTAATAAAATTTTAAAAACAATTCTACAGTCAATTGGAAGCCAGTGTAAAGCAGCAAGTACAGGGGTGATATGAGACCTTCTAAAAGTGTTTGTTAAAAGTCTGGCAGCTGTATTCTGCACCAACTGGAGGCGATGTATTGATGAGCGACTGAGGGTAGTAAATAATGAGTTGCAATAGTCCAGCCGGGAAGAAATAAAAGCATGAATGAGTTGTTCCAGATCTCGAGGGGTTAAAAGCGACTTAATTTTGGAAATGTTTCTTAGCTGAAAGAAACAGGTTTGAACCACTTTTTTGACATGTGGCTCGAAATTCATTTGCTGGTCAAATAACACACCTAGGTTTTTTGAAACTTTTGTGAAGTGTGCTGATGAAGGACCCAGGGACTGCTTTATGTCATTGCATATAGTATCAGGGCCTATGATAAGGACTTCAGTTTTGTCCGGGTTTAATTGGAGAAAACTTTCTGCCATCCAGTCTTTAATGGAAGACAGACAATTTTTTTAAATAGACAATTTGCTAAGATCAGAGGGTTTAAAAGCAAAGTACAGCTGGGTGTCGTCAGCATAACAGTGGTAAGACACTTGATTAAAATTACTGATTAAAACACCAAGTGGAAGCATGTATAAAGAAAATAAAATGGGACCAAGAATGGAACCTTGGGGCACGCCATGTTTTAATTCTGCAGAGGAAGAGACATGATCATTAATGGCCACAGCAGCACTCCTGTTAGACAGGTAAGAGGCAAACCATTTTAGTGCAGTCCCCCGTATACCTACCCATTTCTCTAATCTATTTAACAAAATGGTGTGATCTATAGTATCAAAGGCTGCACTTAGGTCCAGTAGCAGCAGAACCGAACACTCCCCAGAGTCTGCACGCATCAGGATATCATTTGAGACCCTGAGGAGTGCCGTTTCGGTGCTGTGCTTTGGACGAAAGCCTGATTGAAATTTATCAAATATATTATTGTTTTCAACTGTTAAAAGTAATTGTTCGCAGACCACCTTCTCTAAAATTTTGGCAATGAAAGGGAGTTTGGAAATTGGTCTATAGTTAACAGGGAGTGACGCGTCAAGGTTTGGTTTTTTTAAAAGTGGCTGGATAACAGCATGTTTAAAATAATCGGGGACACAACCAGAACTAAGGGAGCTATTTACAATGGACAATACATGTGGACCTAAGGAGTTAAAAGCATCTTTAAAAATACTGGTTGGAATCACATCAAGTGGACTGGAGGAGGAACGCATTTTAGACACTGTCTCATTTAATTTAATTTTAATTTAATTTTTAAAACCTGGGAGCTGACCAGTGCAACCGCACAGTCTGATACTGTTGTACTGGGAGCTGACCAGTGCAACCACAGTCTGATACTGTTGTACTGGGAGCTGACCAGTGCAACCACAGTCTGATACTGTTGTACTGGGAGCTGACCAGTGCAACCGCACAGTCTGATACTGTTGTACTGGGAGCTGACCAGTGCAAACGCACAGTCTGATACTGTTGTACTGGGAGCTGACCAGTGCAACCGCACAGTCTGATACTGTTGTACTGGGAGCTGACCAGTGCAACCACAGTCTGATACTGTTGTACGGGGAGCTGACCAGTACAACCACAGTCTGATACTGTTGTACTGGGAGCTGACCAGTACAACCACAGTCTGATACTGTTGTACTGGGAGCTGACCAGTACAACCACAGTCTGATACTGTTGTACTGGGAGCTGACCAGTACAACCACAGTCTGATACTGTTGTACTGGGAGCTGACCAGTACAACCACAGTCTGATACTGTTGTACTGGGAGCTGACCAGTACAACCACAGTCTGATACTGTTGTACTGGGAGCTGACCAGTACAACCACAGTCTGATACTGTTGTACTGGGAGCTGACCAGTGCAACCACAGTCTGATACTGTTGTACTGGGAGCTGACCAGTACAACCACAGTCTGATACTGTTGTACTGGGAGCTGACCAGTACAACCACAGTCTGATACTGTTGTACTGGGAGCTGACCAGTACAACCACAGTCTGATACTGTTGTACTGGGGAGCTGACCGGTACAACCACAGTCTGATACTGTTGTACTGGGAGCTGACCGGTACAACCACAGTCTGATACTGTTGTACTGGGAGCTGACCAGTACAACCACAGTCTGATACTGTTGTACTGGGAGCTGACCAGTACAACCACAGTCTGATACTGTTGTACTGGGAGCTGACCAGTACAACCACAGTCTGATACTGTTGTACTGGGAGCTGACCAGTACAACCACAGTCTGATACTGTTGTACTGGGAGCTGACCAGTACAACCACAGTCTGATACTGTTGTACTGGGAGCTGACCGGTACAACCACAGTCTGATACTGTTGTACTGGGAGCTGACCGGTACAACCACAGTCTGATACTGTTGTACTGGGAGCTGACCAGTACAACCACAGTCTGATACTGTTGTACTGTGAGTCTTAAATACTGTTGGCCAATACTTTGCTTAAGGGGCTTTGAATGGAACCGGGAACCTTTCTGTAATTTGGTTACCAGCCCTGCTCCTCTAACCTTTAGGCCAGCGCCGGAAATCAAAAAAATAGCCAATATAGTGCTGATATTTCAGCTGCTGAGCCAATACAGTATAGCCTGGCTAATAAGCCAGACCGAATCAGCCGTGCTTATTAGCCAGGCTAAATACAGTACACATGAAGCCAGTTTGGATGTACAGGATATACTGTGTTGTGTCTAACTTTTGACATTCATGCAATAGCACTTCTCAACCACTAGTGAGTGGTCCCACCCACCACCACCACCACCACGTGATCTCAATAGAAGGCAGGTACAGACCAGCTACAACCACCGAGGGAATTGTGCTAGTTATATTGCATACCGATGTACTACACTGTCATCAACACGGTCTATTTTATTCAACAATGGGCTCTATATATGCACACACGCCATTTTGTAAAGAACTTGGGCCCCTTCCCTGCTTCCTTCACAGGTGTTACCGCTGATACTAATGAAGGCTCTGTGGTTCCATTGTGGTCAAACAGAGTCAGGGTGCTGCTATTGTTGCGTGTTGGCTCACTGGAACCAGTTGTTCTCAAAGTGTCCTTGAGTGGGTTCCAAAATGGCGTTGTACGGGAGTGTACAAATCTACACTCTCAAGAGTTATGGGGCTCCTAGAAATTAGGAGGGGGGGGCCCGATTTTGGCGAGCCGCCCCGCGTCCGAAACGGTTGAGAAATGACAGAGTTTCCGTGTGGGGGTCCCTCTACTGTACTGTACTGTCACTGTACTATACTGGCACACCCGAAATCACCATATATACCAGGGGTCCTCAACTAGAAATGCTGAAGGTCCACTAATAATTTTTGAAAAAGACTAAGGTCCGGTCCCATGAGCGCGGCGCGGGCCACGCAGCGGCCAGCGTAGAGCGGGGCTCTATGCCTGTTTAGTACAGTCACACCAAGGCAAGCTTATATAAATCGGTTCCCCTCCCAACCAACCAATACTGGGGTGCAGAGTATGGAAATAGAATGTTTCACAAATATTCCCCTCCAAAAATGCACAGCAAATGAGAGGTATTGTGTTGAGGCACAAAGAACACTTTTATTTTTTCAAGTTTAAAGTTTTAATTTGACCAGGGTCCACAGAGAGGTGGTCCGCGGTCCGGTCGTGGACCGCGGTCCGCCTATTGATATATACAGTTAATATGTGCGTGTGTTTGTGTGTGTTAGGTTGCGCACAGGTGGTGAAAAACAACCGTGCTGTTTTCGTGCTCAGACGCACCCAGCCAGCCACCCAGCCAGCCAGCCACCCACACACATAGTCACTTAAGGAAGTGGTTGCACCACTTAAAAAAGGCTGAGAACCTATACTGCACACTAAATGGAACAGAGCCTTAATTAGTATCATCGGTAACACCTGTGAAGAAAGTATAGGGAAGCGGCCCGGAACTATAGGAAGAGTTATTCTGTGTGTGCATAAGAGCCCATTATGGTAAGTACTACACATCAGGGAAGGAAGCCATGCAGAGATATACAGCCAGAGCTACTAGACTCTCAACTCCATAGATGAGAAGCAACTCTATAGCTCAGCACTGAATATTCTGGTTTTGGCTGGCGATGCAAACGGTGAAATGACACAACGCAGTCTCAGACCGATGCTTCACCCGAGAGAAAATGCAACCCAACTTAACCCATTTTGACCTGAGATCAGATTCTAAAAAAATGTAGTCTGTCTTCTACATCCTGACAGTTTTCTGAAAAGGCTATGTTTCTATGTCAGTGGTTCTTTGATTTTTCAAAAATAGCAGACCTACAAGCTCGTAGCGCGCCACTCGGTGGCGCGCTATGAGCTTGTAGATCTGCTATTTTTCAATAGCTAAAGCATAACATAATGCTAACACCAAAAGGGGTTCCCGCCAAAAATGGGTTAAAGGAATACAAATCTGTTGGCAATTTACAAAGACGCCTGCTTGTTGGCCCGTGTTAAGAATGCAATAAAAATTGAGCTGAGAGAATAGTTTTCAGCGCCAGTGAGGAGGAAAGTACTGTCTGTCCCCATGGGCCAGGCCAGGCCGAAACTGCTCTCCAGTTTCCATCAGTGCTGGTGCAAAGTAACGTAGTAGTACATTTACCTCAGAATTGTACTTGGGAGTTAAACTTTTAGGTAAGTAAGTAGCCTTGCCGAGCCATGAGGCCCATAGGGGCAGGAGCCTATCTCCTGTTTCTGTAGCGTGAGGCAGCTTGATGTACAAGTACACCCCCTGGACATGACGCTAGTATGTCGCAGGGACTTACCCCCCAATCCAACCCATTTTTTGGTCTTTGGTATGACCCGGCCGGGGATCGAACCCCGACCTCCCAGTCTCAGGGCGGACACTCTAACCACAAGGCCACTGAGCTGGACTTTTAGGTACTAATGCTTTTATACTAAGAGTAATTTCATATTTCAATATACGTGACACTTTTCTACTCGACCAGGGCCATGGAGTAAGACAGAGTTACGACATTGAGGGGGCAGAAAACAGCCCGGTCACGTGGTTCATGTACTCGCGCGAGCCCATAGACTCCAATGCATTCCGTAAACTTCCGGTTGTCCCCATTCAATACTTTCCGGTTGTCCCCATTCAATAGAAGTCTATGTAGAAGAGCCTGGCCCCATGGAGTGAGGGCCAAGTCTTAATCTATGGCTCTGTACTCGTCTACGTCTCAGTGGCAAGTAGGGCATTAAGCAACTAGTCGACTAGTAAATCCACTAGTCAACCTTGTTGGTACTAGTTGACTAGTTGATAAGAAAAAAAAATATATTTTTTATTTTTTTCCCCGATTTTGTAGGCCTCAAGATCAGGTAGATTATAATTATAGTCACCAATGTACACCGTTTTAAAATGTACAAATATTTATTTCCAAAAAAAAAGGTATTTAAACAACTAGTCGACTAGTCAACTAGTAAACATGACTAGAAGTGAATGCCCTAGTGGCAAGTATTGTTATTTGAAAAAAGTTATTAGTAAGATAAAAGATTCTTATTACAAAACACATTACCCAATTAAGGCATATTTTATGTGGTGGGCTATCTGAACATAGATAATCGGATCATGAGCTTGTAGATCGAGTCGTTTGTTTTTACGTCGGGAGACTACTGTCCAGGAAAAAAGAAAGCTTGTTGGGGGGCCATTCAGAATGAGTGCTTTTTACATTGGTGCTTTATTTTGATGCCAGCACTTTTATACTTTTACTCAAGTCTAGAACACAGGACTTTTACCTGTAACAGAGTATTATGTCTACATTGTTTTAAATCCGAGTACTTGTTCTTCTTCTTCCAGCGCTGTACTGTACTGTACGTGTGCCAGATGAACGTGGAAAAGGCTCGTCCGCTGGGGACGACGCGTAATATGAGAGAGACGCAGTGGCCATCAGAGGTCTGTGCATAACAAGCAGTGTCTAGTCCATTCTGGACGGGGAACGCCTTTTGGTGTTTGAAGCATTTCGTTACACTTTAGCTATTGAAAAATAGCAGATCTACAAGCTCATAGCGCGGCACCGAGTGCCGCGCTACGAGCTTGTAGGTCTGCTATTTTTTATTTATTTTTAAATCGTGGAAAATGTGGCGCAAATCTTTGAATATATATTCTTTCAGAGCGAACGTTTTTTTTTTAACTCAAATCTTTGTTTCTGGGGAGGGTCCCCCCTGGAACAACATATTTTGAGATTGGGGTCCGGGGCGGGGGGGGGGGGGGGGGGCAATTACATATAATTCTGGGGGTCCCTTGACATGAAAATGTTTGAGAACCACTGACATAGGCTACTGTAGAAACATGGGTTTTTCTGAAAACTTTAGCAGACATTTGTAGAGTCGTCGTCAGGTCTAAATGGACTATAGTACTCTGTGTCTGTCCTGGAAATAATTGATAGGATGAAGCTGCCCCCGCTCTGGCTCATGGCCTGGCCCCGGGTCTGCTCATGGCCTGGCCCCGCTCTGGCTCATGGCCTGGCCCCGCTCTGGCTCATGGCCTGGCCCCGGGTCTGCTCATGGCCTGGCCCCGCTCTGGCTCATGGCCTGGCCCCGGGTCTGCTCATGGCCTGGCCCCGCTCTGGCTCATGGCATGGCCCCGGGTCTGGCTCATGGCCTGGCCCCGGGTCTGGCTCATGGCCTGGCCCCGCTCTGGCTCATGGCCTGGCCCCGGGTCTGCTCATGGCCTGGCCCCGCTCTGGCTCATGGCCTGGCCCCGGGTCTGCTCATGGCCTGGCCCCGGGTCTGCTCATGGCCTGGCCCCCTGCTCTGGCTCATGGCCTGGCCCCGGGTCTGCTCATGGCCTGGCCCCCGCTCTGGCTCATGGCCTGGCCCCGGGTCTGCTCATGGCCTGGCCCCGGGTCTGCTCATGGCCTGGCCCCGCTCTGGCTCATGGCCTGGCCCCGGGTCTGCTCATGGCCTGGCCCCGCTCTGGCTCATGGCCTGGCCCCGGGTCTGCTCATGGCCTGGCCCCGCTCTGGCTCATGGCCTGGCCCCGGGTCTGCTCATGGCCTGGCCCCGGGTCTGCTCATGGCCTGGCCCCGCTCTGGCTCATGGCCTGGCCCCGGGTCTGCTCATGGCCTGGCCCCGGGTCTGCTCATGGCCTGGCCCCCGCTCTGGCTCATGGCCTGGCCCCCGCTCTGGCTCATGGCCTGGCCCCGGGTCTGCTCATGGCCTGGCCCCGGGTCTGCTCATGGCCTGGCCCCGGGTCTGCTCATGGCCTGGCCCCGGGTCTGCTCATGGCCTGGCCCCGGGTCTGCTCATGGCCTGGCCCCGGGTCTGCTCATGGCCTGGCCCCGCTCTGGCTCATGGCCTGGCCCCGCTCTGGCTCATGGCCTGGCCCCGGGTCTGCTCATGGCCTGGCCCCGGGTCTGCTCATGGCCTGGCCCCGGGTCTGCTCATGGCCTGGCCCCGCTCTGGCTCATGGCCTGGCCCCGCTCTGGCTCATGGCCTGGCCCCGGGTCTGCTCATGGCCTGGCCCCGGGTCTGCTCATGGCCTGGCCCCGGGTCTGCTCATGGCCTGGCCCCGGGTCTGCTCATGGCCTGGCCCCGCTCTGGCTCATGGCCTGGCCCCGCTCTGGCTCATGGCCTGGCCCCGCTCTGGCTCATGGCCTGGCCCCGGGTCTGCTCATGGCCTGGCCCCGGGTCTGCTCATGGCCTGGCCCCGGGTCTGCTCATGGCCTGGCCCCAGGTCTGCTCATGGCCTGGCCCCGGGTCTGCTCATGGCCTGGCCCCGCTCTGGCTCATGGCCTGGCCCCGGGTCTGCTCATGGCCTGGCCCCGGGTCTGCTCATGGCCTGGCCCCGGGTCTGCTCATGGCCTGGCCCCGCTCTGGCTCATGGCCTGGCCCCGGGTCTGCTGCAAACCCTGACAGCCAATGCTGCTAGTTATCTCTCAAACGACAGTGTCATGGATTGGAAACCTTGCATGTCCAACAAAAAAAACTGTTACTTTTCAGGATTCAAATCTGGGGGAAAAATCTGAACTATATGAAATGGCAGATAGTTTGTTTTAGTAGGAGTTTTGTTCCTTTATTAACTCATTCTTGGCGGGAACCACTTTTGGTGTTAGCATTATGTTATGCTTTAGCTATTGAAAAATAGCAGATCTACAAGCTCGTAGCGGCCACCGAGTGGCGCGCTATGAGCTCGTAGGTCTGCTGTTTTTGAAAAATCGAAGAACGACTGACACAGAAACATAGGTTTTTCAGAAAACTGTCAGGATGTAGAAGACATTTGTAGAATCGTCCTCAGGTCTAAATGGGCCAAGTGAGTCTGTTCTGTAGAGCCATAGGGTTCTCAAACTTTTTCAGGGACCTCCAAATCGACATTCATTCGTTTTTCAGGGACCCCCAAATTGACATTCATTAAGCCCGTGGACCCCTAATTTGAAAAGATATTCCAGGGACCCCCATAAGAGAAGATTGATATGCATTCGGCTACGGACCCCCATTTAATGGCATTTCTATCTCTTATATTGTAAAAATCAATGTTAATTTAACTCAGAATTACAGACCCATAAGGGTCCATTTGGTTCCTAACTATCATTTAGCTGTGGGGACCCCCTGAAACGGGTGCAGTACTTAGTTTAGACAGTATTTGGTTTAGACTAGTCATTGGTTAGACCAGTCATTAGTCCTACAACTACAACCTATCTCAAACCCTCAGCCTAAACCTAACCTCCCACGGGGCAGCACACCTAAACCTATAACCTTAACCCATGTCTAACCAACGACTAGTCTAAACTAAGTATGCACCCCCCTGGAACTCCCTCAAGTCCCCCCTAGGGTGTCCCCGGACCCCACTTTTGAGTACCAATGCTGTAGAGCCTGCATGCATGCATGGATGCTTTCACTGACGTGCTGTGGACAATAGGCTGATAACTGAGATCAGACTCGCCTGTGAAAACACCTGAATGCAAATGTCGCGGCGGAGGAGTGGAGAAATGACAGGGCATTTAGTCACAGCTGCGTGGGTTGTCGGGCCGCAGGCTAACAACATGCCTGACGCTTTGCGGCGGAGCGTATCGACGGAGCGTATTGGCGTCCCGCGGTCTCTCTGTGAAGCTGTGAAATGGCAACGAGCCGCTGACGGCCAGCCGGGGACAGATATGAAACGTTCACCTCAGCCTCTCTGTCAACCCATTTAGAGCTGGGAACGATTCTACAAATGTGACCACATTTGACTGAGAGACTGCCATCGCGCAAAATCCAGCTTTTCACCAGAGGAGAAAAGCTTTTTTTCTTTAAAAATGAGTTAATAGCACAGGCAGACTCTTCACATACTAGAGCATGTCTGAAATAAGTGTCAGAGCTGAACTTGACATGTAAATATGAAATAAATGCTTAAACATGTAACTATAGGTGTAATGTTAGAGTCCACAGAAGTGAACCTTTCAAGCCTGTTTTCTCAACTCGCTGTTTTCTGCCATTAGAGACATTACTCTATATAAGCCCTATCTCCAAAACTGGTGGGTCAAACTGAACAACCAATATGTCAATTTGAAGCTAAGATTCCCTGCTTTCAAATGACATGAAAAAAAGAAAATTCAAAAAAAAATCCAATGGCAGTCCCTCAGTCAAATTTAGTCACAAATGTCTAGTTTTCTGAAAAACCTCATGTTTCTATGTCAGTGGTTCTCAAACATTTTCATGCAACAGGCCAACAGCACACACACCAAGGCCCGCCTCCGCTCGATCATGATTGGAGGAAGGCCACTCGATCTCTACACCTGATTGGATGAAGGATGGGCCCTCTAGCCATAAAAACGAAACCTAAGCTTTTTTGACCCCAGGGGTGAACTGGGGCCGAGGAAGGAACTCCTTATATGGTCAGCACACTCTATAGTAGGGAGGATCACAAAAAATGAAAAAATAAAAGTGATATTTGTGACTACATTTGACTGAGGGACTGCCATTGGATTTTTTTTAATTTTCGTTGTTTCATGTCATGTGAAAGCAGGGAATCATAGCTTCAAATTGACATATTGGTTGTTCAGTTTGACCCACCAGTTTTGGAGATATGGCTTATAGAGTAATGTCTTGCAGAAAACAGCGAGTTGAGAAAACAGGCTTGAAAGGATCACTTCTGTGGTCTCTAACATTACACCTAGCTACATGTTTAAGCATCTATTTCATATTTACATGTCGATTTCAGCTCTGACACTTATTTCAGACATGCTCTAGGATGTGAAGAGTCTGCCTGTGCTATAAACTCATTTTGAAAAAAAAAAAATGGCAGTCTCTCAGTCAAATCTGGTCACATTTGATACCTTTAAAGTGTTTTAAGGCAGTGGTTCCCCAACCTTTTAGCTCAAGACGCAAGAGATACATGTAGACGTTCACTACTCCTTAAAACATTTTGTTTATGGAATTTCATTGATTTTTCTTTTATTTATTTCATGAAAATACTGACAAAAAAATACTTTTAATTCGCAAATAATATTTTGTAACAATAATTCAAAACTAAATGTATGAAACAAAGAATAAAATAAAAAAGGGTATACCCATATAATGTGTCCGCGACCCACAAACGGGCCCTGACCCATTTTTTTTTGCGAACCAGCAATGATTTAAGGTAACTCCGCACCAGACAAAAATACATTTGGATGGAAGTTCCGTGACGCGAGAGACTCCCGTCTCTCAGCGCTGAGGGCCCACCTAGATGTGCACTGACCCCCATCGTCACTCACTCGTCTCCTCTCTCCCCCCTCCGTCCCACTATATACAGCCGTCCATTCCCATGCTTCTTCTTCCTCGGCCTCGCCCTGAGGGCCCAGCGCGACACGTGACACACGGCGCAGCTAAAAGTCCCCAGAAACAGCCTCTCAGAGTGCGGAGACCTGTCCTACATTTATACAGAACAAAGACCACAATCTCTCTCTCTCTCTTATGCGAAGACTGCGTAAGGCGTCTAATTTTAACCACGTAAACCGCATATGCTTTGTTCACCGGTGTCCCCGAGGGGTCTACAAGTATATCATTTGGCCCTTTCATTACCCCCTTCTACTCCAAATCTCTTCGCCGGGAAAACAGCCCCGAGAACATTCGTCCATTATAACATGCCCAGATTAGAATAGGGAATAGGGGCCCAGGTTTAAGATAATAAAAACTGCCCCTTTTCTGTACTGTGTCGTTACAACAAGCTGTTGTTTCCCCCATGAAGGATTGGGTCATAAAATGATGGAGCATAAAGTTATGATGATTTGAGAACCCCTCCCAAAACATTTCCTTTTCACTGGTGATGAGTTAGCTATAGCTATTAAAATGAAAGCCAGACAGACAATCTGGACCGCACCTCTTGACTCAACATTTTATTGTACTTGAACAACTGTTTTAGTCCATGGTTTTTAATGTATTTGTCATCATATCATGTGTTTCGCACTGTATTGTACAGCACTTGGCTGATGGTTTTTATTTGGGGGGGGGGGGGGGGGGGGTACATGGCTAGACATGGCTGACAGGAAATGGGGGAGAGAGATGGGGGAGTCGAACCCGCGGCACACTGCCAGACTGGATTACCAGCCAAGGTGCCTGGACCGCTGATTTTGTTTCTAACCCGTTTTTTT
Source organism: Electrona antarctica (assembly GCF_951216825.1). Classification (NCBI taxonomy): domain Eukaryota; kingdom Metazoa; phylum Chordata; class Actinopteri; order Myctophiformes; family Myctophidae; genus Electrona; species Electrona antarctica. The sequence goes on along the minus strand of NC_136789.1, from coordinate 53,677,458 downwards.
AAAATATTTGTATAGTTTTATTGTAATTATATAATTTTTCTTTATTTTCCCAGAAGAGGTTGGCTGAGCACAAGTGCTTCTTTTTCAGCAACGCCCTGCCGCCACCACACACACACACACACACACACACACACACACACACACACACACACACACACACACACACACACACACACACACACACACACACACACACACACACACACACACACACACACACACACACACACACACACACACACACACACACACACACACACTTAACAACTGTCCAAACACCTAAGGACGGGCAGGCCTCTATTCCGCAGCTATACTCAGTAACTTGCATTGACATTTTTTGGAGTCCGCAAAGCCCAGCCACAGCCCAGCCCAGACTCAGCATAAACTACCACCCCAGGGACAATGACTCAGCATAAACTACCACCCCAGGGACAATGACTCAGCATAAACTACCACCCCAGGGACAATGACTCAGCATAAACTACCACCCCAGGGACAATGACTCAGCATAAACTACCACCCCAGGGACAATGACTCAGCATAAACTACCACCCCAGGGACAATGACTCAGTATAAACTACCACCCCAGGGACAATGACTCAGTATAAACTACCACCCCAGGGACAATGACTCACCATCAACTACCACCCCAGGGACAATGACTCAGCATAAACTACCACCCCAGGGACAATGACTCAGCATAAACTACCACCCCAGGGACAATGACTCAGCATAAACTACCACCCCGGGGACAATGACTCAGCATAAACTACCACCCCAGGGACAATGACTCAGCATAAACTACCACCCCAGGGACAATGACTCACCATCAACTACCACCCCAGGGACAATGACTCAGCATAAACTACCACCCCAGGGACAATGACTCAGCATAAACTACCACCCCAGGGACAATGACTCAGCATCAACTACCACCCCAGGGACAATGACTCAGTATAAACTACCACCCCAGGGACAATGACTCACCATCAACTACCACCCCAGGGACAATGACTCAGCATAAACCACCACCCCAGGGACAATGACTCAGCATATACTACCACCCCAGGGACAATGACTCAGCATAAACTACCACCCCAGGGACAATGACTCACCATCAACCACCACCCCAGGGACAATGACTCAGCATATACTACCACCCCAGGGACAATGACTCAGCATATACTACCACCCCAGGGACAATGACTCAGCATATACTACCACCCCAGGGACAATGACTCAGCATAAACCACCACCCCAGGGACAATGACTCAGCATATACTACCACCCCAGGGACAATGACTCAGCATATACTACCACCCCAGGGACAATGACTCAGCATAAACCACCACCCCAGGGACAATGACTCACCATCAACTACCACCCCAGGGACAATGACTCAGCATAAACCACCACCCCAGGGACAATGACTCAGCATATACTACCACCCCAGGGACAATGACTCAGCATAAACTACCACCCCAGGGACAATGACTCAGCATATACTACCACCCCAGGGACAATGACTCAGCATAAACTACCACCCCAGGGACAATGACTCAGCATAAACTACCACCCCAGGGACAATGACTCACCATCAACTACCACCCCAGGGACAATGACTCAGCATAAACTACCACCCCAGGGACAATGACTCAGCATAAACTACCACCCCAGGGACAATGACTCAGCATCAACTACCACCCCAGGGACAATGACTCAGTATAAACTACCACCCCAGGGACAATGACTCACCATCAACTACCACCCCAGGGACAATGACTCAGCATAAACCACCACCCCAGGGACAATGACTCACCATCAACTACCACCCCAGGGACAATGACTCAGCATAAACCACCACCCCAGGGACAATGACTCAGCATAAACTACCACCCCAGGGACAATGACTCAGCATAAACTACCCCCCCAGGGACAATGACTCACCATCAACTACCACCCCAGGGACAATGACTCAGCATAAACCACCACCCCAGGGACAATGACTCAGCATAAACTACCACCCCAGGGACAATGACTCAGTATAAACTACCACCCCAGGGACAATGACTCAACATAAACCACCACCCCAGGGACAATGACTCAGTATAAACTACCACCCCAGGGACTCACCATCAACTACCCAAGTTCTGTCAAGAGGAGAGTCAACACTGACGGGTCGTACCGAGGGGTTTCCATCACATACCAAGAGGTTTAACCCATCAAAACAAAACCTGAGGCCGATTCAATGCCTTCTAAATCAGCAGTTCTCTAACTTGTTTGTGCAAAGGACATGTTTGGGTGCTGGCTGCGTGTTTCCTCCTCCACGTCATCAGTGCCCAAACCCGAGGCGGGGTTGGTGAAAGGGCCTTTCTGTGTGGAGTTTGCATGTTCTCCCCGTGTCCCCTAGGGTAGGTACCCTCACAAAAAAACATGCAGTAATCCTGGTATCTAAACTGCCTCCCCCTGGCCAGCCGGGGCGCCTGATGGAGGGGAAAGGAACTGGTTGGAATAACGTGTTCCTCCCACGCGCTACGTCCAACCAGGGAAACTCCCCCCTGTCAGGTGTAAAGGAGCAACTTGGACACTCAGGCATGAAGGAAGCATGAGTTCAAGTCCGTTGCTCTCCCCATGTCCCCCATATATGGGGACTATAGGTTGGCGGAGGGTGTGTAGAGCCCAGGATCACATTAGATGATTGACACAGGGGTGAAAAAATGGGTTACAAAATCGTGGGATAAAAATGATATTTAAAAAAAAAATAAGTTCTAAAATTATTCAAAACACTTTCTAGATTTCTCTTTTCTTTTTCAAAAATAGCAGATGTACTACGAAGTGAGCTTGTACTGTATGTATGCAAAAAAAATCCTCAGTGTTTTCTGAAAAAAAAGCTTTTTTTTTGCTCAGATCTAAAATGGATGCTTTCCCGGTTTGAATGGGTTAATGACAACATCACGTCACATGGCATGAATTAGGGCATTAAGCAACTAGTCGACTAGTTTACTAGTCTAGTTTACTAGTCGACTAGTAAATCCACTAGTCGACCTTGTTGGTACTAGTTGACTAGTTTAGTTTATTTTTTTTATTTTTTACCCGATTTTGTAGGCCTCAAGATCAGGTAGATTATAGTTATAGTCACCATGTACACAGTTTTTAAATGTACAAATATTTATTTCAAAAAAAAAAAAAAGTTTATTTTTTTAATTTATTTTATTTTTTGCATAATAGGTAGTTAAACAACTAGTCGACTAGTCGACTAGTAAACTAGGCAACTAGTCAACTAGTAAAAATGACTAGAAGTGAATGCCCTAGCATGAATGGGTTAATGACATCATCACGTCACATGGCACGCGACTAAAGATAAGACATGCAAAGACACACCACTGCACTGGACGACATGAACAATGTACACACTATGCTTACAATGATTTGCTTAAACAAAACATACGCACAACTCTCCACTCGGAATTCGTGCCTGTGCATGTTTTCTTTTTCTTTTTAACAGTTAGCTCTGGCAAGACAATGTAACAGTAAACAGTATTTGTACTAACTAGGGCATTCATTTCTAGTCATGTGTACTAGTTGACTAGTTGCCTAGTTTACTATAGTCGACTAGCCCATTCTGGGCGGGAACCCCTTTTGGTGTTTTACCCCCTCAGGCCGGGAACCCATTTTGGGGTTCTGTACAGTATTCAAAAATGTAAAAATGTTGATGCTGCTATATAAATATTTTTCAGAAAACTTAGGTCAGGATTTAGAGGCGTTTTTAGAATCGGCCTCAGGCCTAAATGGGCAAAAAAAAAAAAAAAAAAAAAAAACGTTTTTGTTTTGTTTCTTTTAATAAATATTTGTACATTTAAAAACTGTGTACATTATTGGTGACTATAACTATAATCTACCTGATCTTGAGGCCTACAAAATCGGGGGGGAAAAAAATCAACTAGTCAACTAGTACCAACAAGGTCGACTAGTGGATATAATAGTCGACTAGTTGAATAGTCGACTAGTTTCTTTATTGCCCTAATATGTACTGCACTATTTAGGCATTCAGCAAACGCTCGTATATCCAGAGTGATTTAACGTGCTCTGGAATTGAATCATTGTCAGGTTAAGGGAGTGGTCGTCACACACACATGATGGTGGTGCTGTTGTTGTTGTTGTTGTTGTTGTTGAGGACCGGTTTGGCTGGAAGCAGTCCAAGGACAGGTGTCTGTTGACCACAGAATGTCATGTCATTGTCATCGTCAGTGGCTGTGTGTGACAGACAGAGGACTCACAAGATAGGTTGTATGACAAGGTTGGTTGGCCTACATTGGCTAAGAGACGAGAAAAAAAATGCCTAGATATCTTAGCAGCCTATTACAGGGGTTCTCAACGTTTTTGGCCGGGGACCCCCGGAAATGCTTTGGCAATGGCTCGGGACCCCCGCCCCGCCCCCTCCCGACCCCCAATATAAATTGACTGCTACAATAACCTTAACCCATTTTGGGCGGGAACCCCTTTTGGTGTTTTAAGCATTGTTATAATTTAGCTATTGAAAAATAGCAGATCTACAAGCTCATAGCGCGCCACCGAGTGGCGCGCTACGAGCTTGTAGGTCTGCTATTTTAGAAAAATCGTGAAAATATATATTTTTTTTAATAATTTGGAGACCCCCTAAAATAATTTGGCGACCCACGGGTTGAGAACCCCTGGCCTATTACATCCCAAAACTGAGCCAACATCTCACACCCGCTACCAAAACTCCCCATTGTGAATTCCGAATTGGGTAAAACAGACTTTCATTACTATGCACCTCATATGTGGAACTGTCTACAATCAATCTTAAAACTGAACAACTTGATTTCACTTCCCGCCCAAAATGGGTTAAGCAATAATTACACAAGAGGGTGTGCTTTACCATGATTATTGGCACGCCTGTGTGTTGCTGCAGTGCTGGCCATACTGTGGTTAGCTTTAAGGGGGAAGGGAGTATTTACTGGTCCCTGGGGTCTTGCTCAGGGACACTTCAACACAGACTTGGGTGAGCTGGGTTTCAAACTTGTGACCTTCCGGTTCCCAGACGGCCTTGGCCTCTCTATGAACTCAGCTATACGGCCGCCCTCCCCTTAGAAGAAGACACTATAGCCATGTCATGGGGTACAGTATATGGCCACACATGCGCTTCCATTCTACACGAGCAAAGGGCTGGGCCTTCTGGTTGTGGCGCACAAAGTGTGTGTGGAGTTCAACTTTGTTGAATTTGACGGGTTTGTGTGGTCGTACGTATACCTCTAACTCTGGAAACCTATAGGAAACGCCTGAAGTTGCCAAGTTAACCTTTCAGTGTACTTGTGCACACAAAATACGGGTCCATTTGGTTACATTTGTGAGTTACAAATGGATGAATGAATTCACAATAACAACTGTGACTGTGAATGAATAGCTGTGAGGGTGATGTGGAACAACAGGTCAGAACTCTTGTACCACATGCAGGGTGAGATGGGACAGGAAAGAAAGCTTTGGCTTTTTGGCTGCATGTTCACCTAATTCCCTGACATCGCAAGTAACAAAGTAACAAAGTAACAAAGTCCGGCTTTTCTGTGATTAAATAAAAACATGCAATGATCTGAATCACTCACATTCTTGCATCTTACTTATTAATTACTTGTTAACCCATTTAGACCCGAGGACGAAATTAAAAAAATGTCTTCTAAATCATGACAATTTTCTGATTTCTCCAGGGCCTCTGGAGTTTAACGCAGAGATTTGTGTTAAAACGTTCTGAAAGAACATTCTGAAAGAATATATATTCTGAAAGAATATATATTCAAAAACTTACGCCACATTTTCACGATTTTTCTAAAATAGCAGACCTACAAGCTCGTAGCGCGGCACTCGGTGCCGCGCTATGAGCTTGTAGATCTGCTATTTTTCAATAGCTAACGTATAACATAATTCTTGAAACACCAAAAGGGGTTCCCGCCCAGAATGGGTTAATTATGATCTCTTAGCAACCCATATTTTGAGCCACATCGGGGAATAATTTTGGAAACAAATTCAGTAGAGACGGCTTTAGGCTCGTGGTTAGTCCGTTTGTGGACGACAACTGAATAATTTAGCTATTAAAATGAGTTCAGTCAGATAACTCACAAATACTTTAGCTAAGAATGAGTTCAGTCAGATAACTCACAAATACTTTAGCTAAGAATGAATTCAGTCAGATAACTCACAAATACTTTAGCTAAGAATGAGTTCAGTCAGATAACTCACAAATACTGTAGCTAAGAATGAATTCAGTCAGATAACTCAGGGGTTCTCAACCCGTGGGTCGCGACCCCTCGGGGGGTCGCCAAATTATTTGGGGGGGTCCCCAAATTATTTTCAAAAAAAAAAAAAAAAAAAGATTTTCTTTTTTATTTTATTTTTCACGATTTTTCAAAAATAGCAGACCTACAAGCTCGTAGCGCGCCACTCGGTGGCGCGCTATGAGCTTGTAGATCTGCTATTTTTAAATAGCTAAATTATAACAATGCTTAAAACACCAAAAGGGGTTCCCGCCCAAAATGGTTTAAGGTTATTGTAGCAGTCAATTTATATTGGGGGTCGGGAGGGGGCGGGGCGGGGGTCCCGAGACGTTGCCAAAGCATTTTCGGGGGTCCCCGGCCAAAAACGTTGAGAACCCCTGAGATAACTCACAAATACTTTAGCTAAGAATGAGTTCAGTCAGATAACTCACTAATACTTTAGCTAAGAATGAGTTCAGTCAGATAACTCACTAATACTTTAGCTAAGAATGAGTTCAGTCAGATAACTCACAAATACTGTAGCTATCAAAATGAGTTCAGTCAGATAACTCACAAATACTTTAGCTAAGAATGAGTTCAGTCAGATAACTCACAAATACCGTCGCTGTCAAAACGAGTTCATTGTTATTAAATTCATTTAACAGACCTTGTGTGTGTGATCCCTCGCATTGTACCAATCTCACCTGGACATACAGCCAATTAAGGAGCAAAAAGTCAAAATATGCCATATAGTATGGTTGCTACAGTATGTATGAAGGCATGTGTCTAGTTGCAACGAGGAGGCTGTTTAATAGAGTATGACGGTGGTTCTCGACCATTTCTGGTCTGCAGGGTCCACCTGAAATGCATCTCGAAAGTGTTTGTGGTGCATCGTTTAAAAAATATAAGGTTTATTCATTTCCTTAAAAACGTAAATTTTTCATTTCCTGGAAAAATGAACATTTTGGAGTTATGAGGTTTCCTCCAGACAGCAGAGATATACTATTTGGGGTCCTTGACATGATTCATGAAATATTTTGAGAATCACTGATATATAGAATTAGAAACATGAATCAGAAAACTGTGAACGTGGGAAGCGAACGCAGCTGTTGTGGCAGTCTGACACACACACACACACACACACACACACACACACACACACACACACACACACACACACACACACACACACACACACACACACACACACACACACACACACACACACACACACACACACACACACACACACACACACACACACACACACACACACACACACACACACACACACACACACACACACACACACACACACCTTTTTTTTTTACGTTTTCTTTTTTTACGTTTTTTATTTTTTTGTTCTCTTTTTTTAAGTTTTCTTTTTTGTAATTTATTTTGTAATTAATACTTTTTTTTTTTTTTTTACGTTTTTTCTCTTTTTTTTCCTTCTTTTTTTCCTACTGTGTGCGTGCGTGTGCGTGCACGCGCGTGTACAGCTGCGCCCTCTGGTGGCGGGCGGGTAGTGTCACAGCGTGACACACACACACAGACAGACAGACGAGCTAGGCAGGCTTCTATAGTGATCGCTCACTGCATTCGCAACCACATGACACTGGCTGGACATGTGACCGCACTAAAGCAGGCCCACGCATGCAGCCAACAAACGCAGGAGGATAAAATCAATAAGGTGCCTGACAGGGTGTCCAGGGAGACTCACACACATACAACCACCTCTCTCCCTCGCTCATTAAACACTACACCATACTGTATCTATCTGGCCTCCATTGCAGCATGAGTCACACTGCCTATCTGGGGTCCTTATCCATATACGGTACAGAACAGGCATTCAAGGCCTCATTAGAGGAAGCATTTCACTAAGAGCCGTTTGTTAACCTGCGGATGTGAGAGAAATCCACTGGTGTGGCCGTGAAGTCAAGTTGCAAGTGGACTGCCCCCTCCCCCCCCCCCCCCCCCAACTAATTGTCAAAACAGAGATTGTAATGATACTAAATAATATTAATACTGTACCATAAGCTATGTCATCATAGTTGAGGAAAGTTAGCCAAATGTGTGACAAATCCGATAGCTTTCTTCACATATTTTGTCTACTGTCACCTCTCAATTTGTTCCAACCCAACTCCCTTTGGAAACTTTGTGACAGCTGCTGAAAGTGGGGGTATCGGGTACCATTAAATTCACCGCCACCAGGGGGCGCCAAAAGTCCCAGACCGCCACCATATATATTATATTTTATTTTATATATATATATATATATTTTTTTTTAACATGTTAAAAAACACGAAAAACACGTCCTTGGCGCTCCAGGACATCATGAAGAAGAAGTTAAATAAGTCCTTGGCGACCATTGAGTTAACAACCTATACAGTATATGCAGGCACAATTACCAAATGTCATTATGGTTTATTATGTTTTTTGTATGATTCTGAATCCATTGCAAGCATTCGTTTTTTCACTAAAGACACTGCTTGGGATAACTTTGCCACTCGATTTTGCGCCTTGACTCACTCGATGCGTGCGCATACGCTCTATTGTCATGACACGCACCAGAATGTGGACGCTATAGCTTTCATGCCCTTAACCATAGAGTATATAAAAGGATAGAGACTGAACTGGCGCGAAGCTCCGCCCCCCCAGCTATTCATGTCAGTGGAAGTTGCTCAGTGGCGTTTTGAAGCACCCGGAAGACTGCCGGAAGTACCTGGGGTCACCGGGGTGACGTAGGGAGTGATGGTCCTACATGTTAAAGCCCAGCTGCACGGGGTTTCCCGGTCATGAATACACGGGTCCGCCTGTAGTCCCTCCTCCTACCACTAGGGCCCAGAGCTTCAACGTTCACTGGCCCCTTGCCCTTAACCCATTTTGGGGCGGGAACCCCTTTTGGTGCTGTAAGCATTATGTTATACTTAAGCTATTGAAAAATAGCAGATCTACAAGCTTGTAGCGCGGCACCGAGTGCCGCGCTACAAGCTTGTAGGTCTGCTATTTTTCAAAAATCGTGAAAATGTAGTGCAAATCTTTGAATGTATATTCTTTCAGAGCCAACGTTTTTAACTCAAATCTTTGCTTCTGGGGGGGGGGTCCCTGGAACAACATATTTTCAGATGGGGGTCGGCAGCCAAATACATATAATTCCAGGGGTCCTTGACATGAAAATGTTTGAGAACGACATACTGTAGGCAAAGAAACATAGGGTTTTTCAGAAAACCGTCAGGATTTAGAAGACATTTCGTAGAATCGTCCTCAGGTCTAAATGGGTTTGTATTGTATTGTACTCGGTGCCGCGCTATGAGCTTGTAGATCTGCTATTTTTCAATAGCTTAAGTATAACATAATGCTTTCCGAACATATAAAAGTAAAAAGAAAGAAAAATAATTATACTTGCAGCCAGTGAGGCTTGTTTTTTTTTTTTGTTGTTTTTGTTTTGGGAATATTATTTTATTTGTTCTATATTGAACTTATTTTAATTTTTTTGTATCATGTTCGGAATAAAGTTTTTCATTCATTCATTGTATTGTATTGTATTGTATTGTATTGTATTGTATTGTATTGTATTGTATTGTATTGTATTGTATTGTATTGTATTGTATTGTGATATAGTATGCAGCATCGAGGTAAAAAAAAAGCCGATTAAAAAAACGAATCAAAGACGAGCCCATTCTAATCTCTCCCATGGAGTCAATATTACACTGAAGGATGGAATAACATTCACGTCATGGTGCTGCTGTTGCGGCGGCCGGACAGAGCTGGCAATCTCTCACTTTTAATAAGACAACCACATACAGAACGGAGCACACACACCTACTGTACACCAGAAGAGCCACAGCTTAAAGGACCACTTTTCAACATCTCTTCATATAATTGGTCCTCACTAATGTTCATGATAAAACACATTTTTTTCCTACTCAGTCTGTGTCTCATAGGAGGGCTTTGGGCAGTTCGGACACCCATCCACCATTTTTACATTAGGAAATGTACTTGGATTCTCCAGAGAAAAAAACGTGTAAATGCTAATGTTAAATGACACCACTAGCTACCGGAAGGGGGCGTGAAAAGGGGTCTGTGAGATAGGCCTATAGTCAACTTTAATGTGTAATGGTGACAGCCACTATAGTAACAGCCACTACACAGCCTGTGGAGCTGCACTAACAGAATGATAGAACACCTCATGTGGAAAAACACTGCAGCAGCAGCAGCAGTAGCAGCGATGTCTGAGATCTTAGCCTGTGTCTCCACCATTAACCCGTTTATACCTGCAGGACGATTCTACAAATGCCTTCTAAATCCTATGTTTCTATGTCAGTCGTTCTCAAACATTTTCATGTCAATGACCCCCAAAAATATATGTAATTGGCCGCCGACCCCCCCCCCCCCCCCATCTGAAAACATGTTGTTCCAGTGACCACCCCAGAAGCAAAGATTTTGTAAAAAAAAAACAAAAAAAAACGCTCACTCTGAAAGAATATATATTCAAAGATTCGCGCCACATTTTCACGATTTTTCAAAAATAGCAGACCTACAAGCTCGTAGCGCGGCACTCGGTGCCGCGCTACGAGCTTGTAGATCTGCTATTTTTCAATAGCTAAAGCATAACATAATGCTTAAGACACCAAAAGGGGTTCCCGCCCAGAATGGATTAAGACACTGCAGACGCCTGCCTGCCTGCCACGCTGCCGTTAACCTCACACTGTATACTCTACTCGCCCCGAGTTCATTTACAATTTACAATAATAATAATAATAATCTTTATTGTCCCAAAGGATATTTGTCTTCACAATCTGTTCAACACCCACATCAAAAACAACACAGAGCACATAACACCAAGATGTGTAGGCATTTAGCGCACGCGGGAGAAATCAGCCGTCAACTATATATTATGTGCCAGACATAGTAGCCCAAAGCCCTTTACATCCAGCAGCCCAACCCAGTAGTCACACTGAGTGGCAGGGGGTACGTACTGTATAATCCCACACTAACCTGAGCCATCGAACCCTGTGTACACTCAAGACATGCTCCTTATATGGCCAGTACAGAATTCAATCCATGTTGATCTGATCCCCCCCCAATTCCATTCCTTCCATGTATTTACCATTCCAGGTGTGTTTGTCTTATGTCTTACTAGCGCCACTATTCCAAAGCCCCCTCGGGTACATTTCTAAACAAATTTCAGCAATGGGATCATCATTTTTTTTGGCGGGTAGATCGTACTGGTCATTTTGAAAGTGGCTCTCATGTCAAAAGAGTGTGGGCACCCCTGCTATATACCATCGATAAAGCCAGGAAAAAGTCGCCAAAAATCGTCTTTCTTAAAAGAAAGAAAGAAAAGAAAAAGCCACTTGTAAGCAAATAATATATACCTACAGTAGCTGATGTCACGTCACATTAAGAAAATAATGTCTGCAACAGTAGAGCACTAGGTGCAGAACGATAGAGTCGCCCTATAGCCCTGAGACATGGTAAAAGCAACGCAAATGGAAATAATCCCCCATATGTGTGCATGTTCTCCCCGTGTCCCCTAGGGTAGGTACCCTCACAAAAAACATGCAGTAATCCTGGTCTCTAAACTGCCTCCCCCTGGCCAGCCGGGGTGCCTGATGGAGGGGAAAGGAACTGGTCGGAATAACGTGGAATTGGAAACTCCCCCCTGTCAGGTGTAAAGGAGCAACCTGGACACTCAGGCATGAAGGAAGCATGAGTTCAAGTCCGTTGACTAGGTTGACAGAGGGTGTGCAGAGCAGGATCACAATAGATAATTGACACAGGGGTGAAAAATGGGTTACAAAATCGTGGGATAAAAAATATTTAAAAAAAAAAAGGAAATAATCCCCCTTTTCTCCAAGGACTCCGATTTCAAATAATAGCTGGTTTTGAAATGCCGTATAGGGTCAGGAGTCATCCGGTGTAAAAGAGAATGCATCATCTCGCCTCTGGTCTGCGTGGTGTAGGGATATAATTGCGTTAAAAAAAACCTTTCAGCGTGTGGGGCATTCCACGAGTCTCTCTCCAAGTGTAACGGATACTGACAAGGTTTGTTTTGTCTGTGGATGTGGAACGATGCTTTTAAACCATTTTGGGCGGGAACCCCTTTTGGTGTTTCAAGCATTATGTCGTACTTTTGAAAAATAGCAGATCTACATGCCGCGCTTTTTTTTTTTAATCGTGAAAATGTGGCACAAATCTTTGAAAATGTATTATTTCAGAGCGAACGTTTTTAACTAAAAACCGTTGCTTCTGGGATGAGTCCCTGGAACAACATAATTTTCATATGGGGGTCGGTGGCCCTTGGGGGGGTCTTTGACATGAAATATGTTGAGCACCGCTGACAGAAACATAGGGTTTTTCAGAAAACTGTCATGATTTAGAATACATTTTGTAGAATCAAGCTCAGGTCTAAATGGGTTAATTCTGTTTTTTTGAGAGAAATAATAAAACACCCTCCAGGAAGGAACACGTTATTATTTGAAGGGGAGTGCCCCGTTCTCTCTCTCTCTCTGCTGTCACACTAGCTTTTTATAAAACTCGCTATCGGTCGAAGGAGGTCGAATTACGTGAAGGGAGCCGCCATCACCTCTGGAGACGTTGTGTTGGTATAGAAGCGATAAACTACACAAATATTGGGCTCAGGGCCTCAACAGCCTGCAGATCAAATCCATCCCCTGTGGAGAGATGACGGCTAAAGATGGCCGACGCAGAGAAAGAGAGAGAGAGAAGCCCAGACAGACGGCAAGAGTGATTCTTGACTCGCACAGAGACACTGACCTATTTACCAGACAGACAGACACTGCCCTGCATCCTGAAACGAGCATCTCCTATAGTTCTGCAACCGACCAAAGCTACACGCTGCTTCCTCCACCATGAACTCCTAACATATAAGCGTGGCTTCATGTCCCGCCTGTGATTGAAGCGATAGTAGGGAGGGAGGGAGGGAGGGAGGGAGGGAGGCCGCAGTACAAAACAAAAAGTAATCGTGTTGTGATGATGTATATTTCAACCTGAGAGAAGAAGAAGAAAGGGGGGGAAATAAAATGGATCATTAAAAAGCTACCGCTGTTTGTTCATGCAGACATGAATGGATGGCGTTGTTTATTTACAGAGTTTAAAGGCTTTAAATGAAGCGACACAATGAGCGCGCACACACACACACACACACACACACACACACACACACACACACACACACACACACACACACACACACACACACACACACACACACACACACACACACACACACACACACACACACACACACACACACACACACACACACACACAGAGGGGGGGGGGGGGGGGCAGGCTAGGAGGCAGAACGGTGATCACGGGACTGGAGAAACGAGCGACCATCGATCCTGTATTTATATGTTCACGGGCCGGCACTTCATTTATTACAACCCGACCCCCCCCCCAGTCCCCCTCCACCGCCCCCCCCCCCCCCCTCCCTTTTCGCCCAAAGCTGCCGAGTCTCTCTCTAAATCATTTGCTGCCCTTCTCTTACTGTATGAGCTTGGCTTGCCACATGTAAAAGGAGGTGGCGTCTTGACAGAGATGGAACCCGTGCCACGTGTCACAGAGACCCCCACGCCGCCCATCGCGGTGTCCCACACAACACCCCCTCCCGTGTCTGTCCCACCCCCCGGTCACCCACCCCACCCCCCTTCTGCGCTGCCCCTGCATGTCTCATAGCCTACATATTATTTAAGCCTGATTTACAGTGCACTCGGTCGCGTGTCGGCGTCGTGCTCGGTAAATCGCAGATCTACACGCTCGCAGCGCGTCGCGGACACAATTCTATTCATACTACAGTTTTATGGGTGATAAGGTGACCACAGAAACGGTGGTTATAGTAAAAAAAAAATCACACCCGTGTGAACTGAGTGGTGCAACTCCCCCCCCCCCCCCCCCCCCCCCTCTCTCTATCTCTGTCTCTCATTAGCAGGCAGCAGTGCAGCACTATCTCTCTCTCTCTGTTTCTGGCTCAACAGCGCCACTTTTGGTAGTCATTGGTACTCGTGCTCATAGTGACATAGTCGGGTGAACACATAGGTGAACACGGACATTGCTGTTCCTTGGAGTGGTTTGCACCACTCAAAAACAGAAGAGATGCGTTTGGGTGAGCGGTGAGTCGCTTACCACCGCGGCTTCCGTGACGTCATGTCGTCGTTTTCGGTGGTCACCTTATCACCTATAAATCTGGAGCATGAATATGCCTTTATACGTCAGCGAGGTACGGTACAACACGCATACACCAAATGCAGAGAGACCGTGTATCTTTCCTCCATGAAATATGAAACCATGTGTACATACATATACACTATATGCTAATGAATGCTCTTCTGCTCCTTCAAACATTAATGCTGCATTTGGACGGCAGACGGACGCAAGGAGAAGATAAGAGGGCCTTGAACTCCAGGGTTCATGGCTGTCTCCTAATGGCTACGCAATGGGGGAGGGAAGGGCTCCACAAGCCCCTCTCTCTCTCTCTCTGCTCACCTCTCTCTCTGAGTCTCTCTCTCTCTCTCTGAGTCTCTCTCTCTCTCTCTGAGTCTCTCTCTCTCTCTCTCTCTGAGTCTCTCTCTGAGTCTCTCTCTCTCTCTCTCTCTCTCTCTGAGTCTCTCTCTCTCTCTGAGTCTCTCTCTCTCTCTCTGCTCACCTCTCTCTCCGAGTCTCTCTCTCTCTCTGAGTCTCTCTCTCTCTGAGTCTCTCTCTCTCTGAGTCTCTCTCTCTCTCTGAGTCTCTCTCTCTCTCTCTGCTCACCTCTCTCTCCGAGTCTCTCTCTCTCTCTGAGTCTCTCTCTCTCTGAGTCTCTCTCTCTCTGAGTCTCTCTCTCTCTCTCTCTCTCTCTCTGAGTCTCTCTCTCTCTCTGAGTCTCTCTCTCTCTCTCTGCTCACCTCTCTCTCCGAGTCTCTCTCTCTCTCTGAGTCTCTCTCTCTCTGAGTCTCTCTCTCTCTGAGTCTCTCTCTCTCTCTGAGTCTCTCTCTCTCTCTCTGCTCACCTCTCTCTCCGAGTCTCTCTCTGCTCACCTCTCTCTCTGAGTCTCTCTCTCTCTCTGCTCACCTCTCTCTCTCTCTCTCCGAGTCTCTCTGCTCACCTCTCTCTCTGAGTCTCTCTCTCTCTCTGCTCACCTCTCTCTCTCTCTCTCTCTCCGAGTCTCTCTGCTCACCTCTCTCTCTGAGTCTCTCTCTCTCTCTGCTCACCTCTCTCTCTCTCTCTCTCCCCGAGTCTCTCTGCTCACCTCTCTCTCTGAGTCTCTCTCTCTCTCTGCTCACCTCTCTCTCTCTCTCTCTCCCCGAGTCTCTCTGCTCACCTCTCTCTCTGAGTCTCTCTCTCTCTCTCTGCTCACCTCTCTCTCTCTCCGAGTCTCTCTGCTCACCTCTCTCTCTCTCCGAGTCTCTCTGCTCACCTCTCTCTCTCTGAGTCTCTCTCTCTCTCTCTCTCTGCTCACCTCTCTCTCTGAGTCTCTCTCTCTCTCTCTGCTCACCTCTCTCTCTGAGTCTCTCTCTCTCTCTCTGAGTCTCTCTCTCTCTCTGCTCACCTCTCTCTCTGAGTGTCTCTCTCTCTCTCTCTCTCTCCGAGTCTCTCTCTCTCTCTGAGTCTCTCTCTCTCTCTCTCTGCTCACCTCTCTCTCCGAGTCTCTCTCTCTCTGCTCACCTCTCTCTCTGACGAGGCTTTTTGACTGAGCTCCTGTCTGAAGGATGCTGATTGGGCAGCTGAAGGGTGCATGCAGCTGAACAGTAGTGGAAGGAGGGATGGGCACAGAAGACGCAGAGCCCATGCAGTAAAAGACTCCTTCATTACTAAATTATAATACACCATCATCTTATTCTGCCTCTATACTTGTAGCGAGTCATAGTCTCCCATTGCGTTCATTTCCCCCCCGGCCCGCACCGTATTCCTTGCACATGCAGAAACGATCACACAGGACATCGCATTATATGCATATTCATTTTAATTTATATACCGGTATGTATTTATATTAATATGGACACATGTGGAGCCAAATATATGAAATGCTCTGTGGCTCTTGAAAGGTTATTGTAGCCTATATTGTTTGTTTGGTTGTATGTATTGTCCTAGTCTCGTCTTTTTCATGTATGTTTGTTTAAAATTCAATAAAAAGTCGCAAAAAAAGAAAGGTTAGTAAAACGCTCAAAATTAGCTGGCAGGGGCTGATTTATTGAGGCATTTACTCAGAAATGAGTTAATCCATTTAGACCTGAGGACGATTCTACAAATGCCTTCTAAATCCTGGCAGTTTTCTGAAAAACCATATGTTTCTATGTTAGTCGTTCTCAAACATTTTCATGTCAAGGACCCCCAAAAATGATATGCAATTGGCCGCCGACCCCCATCTGAAAATATGTTGTTCCAGGGACCCCCCCCCCCCCCCCCCCCCCCCCCAGAAGCAAATATACGAGTTAAAAACGTTCGCTCTGAAAGAATATATATATATAAAGATTTGCGCCACATTTTCACCATGAGCTACTGTATGAGCTTGTAGATCTGCTATTTTTCAACAGCTAAAGCATAACGGTTAAAACACCAACAGGGGTTCCCGTACAGAAACGAGTTAAGGACTATGGAGACCTCGTCCCCGGTGGTGGCAGGTACTTCACCCCTGCCCCCGTTCCCCACACACAGGATATAGAGCGTGGCGGCGGTGGCCTGTTTGGCACCGGCTCCGAAGTCAGTCACAAGTAAAAATCACTCTCATTTCCCCCATAGACGCTATTTTAAAGTGGGCCATGATCCAGGAAAGGTTGAGAACCGCTTTTCTATGAAGGGATTTTGTGTTTTTTACCTCCAAACTGCTTCACTCTATAGCTCTGACCCTGTTGCAGGTGTACCCGTTAGCATTAATTGGTAATTAATTGAAGTGGGAATTAGCATAATAGGCTCACAGCAGCCGTGCAAAGAGTGTATTCTGTATGGCTGCTCTATACTGGCGCAGTAGTTCATCTGCATACTATAGTGTCAACTACATGTCTATCATGTAAGTGATAACAATATAACTGATAGGTCACCTGGAAGCAGCAAAGGCCTATTTTTTCAGATGGGGGTCGGCCGCCATGAATTACATATAGTTGACATGAAACAGTTTGAGAACGACTGACGAAGACATTTGTGACCAGATTTGACTGAGAGCCTTTTCAAAATGAGTTAATAGCACAGACAGACTCTTCACATACTAGAGCATGTCTGAAATAAGTGTCTGAAATCTGAAATCGAAATGTAAATATGAAATAAATGCTTAAACATGTAGCTAGGTGTAATGTTAGAGACCACAGAAGTGAACCTTTCAAGCCTGTTTTCTCAACTCGCCGTTTCTCTGCAAGACATTACTCTATAAGCCATATCTCCAAAACTGGTGGGT
The DNA here is from genome assembly GCF_951216825.1 of Electrona antarctica. NCBI lineage: Eukaryota > Metazoa > Chordata > Actinopteri > Myctophiformes > Myctophidae > Electrona > Electrona antarctica. The sequence goes on along the minus strand of NC_136789.1, from coordinate 53,659,800 downwards.
CAAACTGAACAACCAATATGTCAATTCGAAGCTATGATTCCCCGCTTTCATATGACATGAAAATAATTCGTCACATTTGCAGAATCAGTTCTCAGGTCTAAATGGGGTAACTCCGTCACCTGGTATACGTAGCAACAAAGAGCAGTGCGTGGGTGGCGTGGGATCAACGTTTGCGGCAGAGTGAGATCCAGAGCGGTGTGTACGGGCCGATTCATACTCGAATAAAAGTCGGTTCGGCGCTGTAGAGCCTACAATGTGACATCATTTGAGGTTCGGGTACCGTCCTAAAGTCGGCTCTTCGGTGCTACTGAAAATTTCTGACGAGCCGAAATCATTTCGGCACTACAGCGCCGAAACAGCGGTAAAATAGGAGTATGAATCGGCCCTAAGGTGGTAGCCAGGGTCTCTTCACTGTGGCATATATATAGGCTGATCCAATCTTTTAAGAGTAATCCTCTTGAATGTGAACACACACACACACACACACACACACACACACACACACACACACACACACACACACACACACACACACACACACACACACACACACACACACACACACACACACACACACACACACACACACACACACACGTCAATTTATCAATGTCTAAATCAGAGGATGTTGAAAATGTAAGTAAAATTACATAATTACATTTATATGAACATCTTCAGATTCAAATGAACACACGCACGCCAAAATGACTGCATTCTATATTCAGTGGACAGGGGCTCCCAGACATAGATCACCAACGATCCAGGACGCCCAGACCAGACCCCTCCATCACAACACGCACGCACGCACGCACGCACGCACACACACACACACACTAAAATGACATAATTACATTTATATGAACATCTTCAGATTCAAATGAACATGCACTGCACTGCACACACGCACACCAGAATGACTGCATTCTATATTCAGTGGACACACACACACACACACACACACACACACACACACACACACACACACACACACACACACACACACACACACACACACACACACACACACACACACACACACACACACACACACACACACACACACACACACACACACACACACACACACACACACACCCCGCCATTGCAACAGATGTCAAGCCTCTACCGCCCCCAAATACACACACGCACGCACACACTTCTGGCAATGATCTGCCCTCCCAAGGTCATGGTCAGAATACAAGGAAAGCAGTCAGCAGTGCAGATGTCATGGAAAAGGAATGAAAAGATTATTTTATCCTGCGTTCGTTTCAATTGGAAGAGGGGCGCGTTCGCTCGTGCGTGCGTGTGCGTGTGTGCGTGTCTGAGAGGGGAGGTAGGGTCCTGGGCTTAACAAGGGCTCTCTTTGAGAGGGACACGAGTAGAATAAATGGTCACAAGATAGAGACAAGAAAATCCCCAATGTTTTTTTTTCCTGAAAATTGAACAGCAAGCATGCATATCCATTTGGTTTTTCTCCCTATACTACAGTCTGCATCACCACAAGCACAACTTCTTCTCATTGTTTTGAGCAGTGTCTGTCTGTCTGTCTGTCTGTCTGTCTGTCTGTCTGTCTGTCTGTCTGCCTGCCTGTCTGTCTGTGAACAGCTGCAATACCGCTGGGGTGACCTAAAGTGGCACTGTTGAGCAGCCATTCACACTGAGCACTATATATAAAGTATAACTGCCAGCCAGCCATGTGGTGTTGTTGAGCAGTCTGCACCGCTCAATTCACAGGGGTGTGATTTTTTTTTATTTTTTTTTGGACAAAATCTTATCCAACGACAACAAAATATTCTTTCGTTTTGGTTCCGAGAGGCTAAATATGGTTCCGTGGCTCAAATGCCAAAAAAAATAATGGACCTTGATATTGAAAACCACTGCTCCATCCTATGACAAATAGCGTAAATAGTTGATCTACAAGCTCACAAGGTGTCACGTTGACAGTGGTTGTGAAGTGGTTATTTATGGAACTATTAGGCTGTAGGCTATTTGTTTTAGCATTTTGGTACATTTGCCTAATATGACATGCCCATAATAGAGACACTGCTTATTTATAGAAAATGTTAAAAATGAATGCTAGCATTTTCTTTTCGACCGGCAAAGGCCCCCCCAGTGCTATTTTCAACTTTGAGATATTTGGCAGGAATTTCCTGAAGATTAATCACTTCCTACTCAGAGAGACTGGCATGCCATTATAACAAAAATATTGAATTACACTAGTTAAAACATTCTTACTGTCAACCGAGTGCCCAAACGTGGACACTCTCTATGACCTAGTGAGACTTGATTCTACAAATGTCTTCTAAATCCTGACAGTTTTCTGAAAAAAAAAAACCTATGTTTCTATACCAGTGTTGCTCAAACTATTCCATGTCAGGGATCCCCAAAATGATATGTAATTGGTCACCGACCCCCACCTGAAAATATGTTGTTTGAGGGACCTCCCAGAAGCAAAGATACGAGTAAAAAAACATTTGCGGTGAAAGAATACATATTCAAAGATTTGCACATTTTTCAAAAATAGCAGAACTGCAAGCTCGTATATAGCGCCGCGCTACGAGCTTGTAGATCTGCTATTTTTGAATAGCTAACGTTTAAAATAATGGGTAAACGCTATAAGGTGACACAGATGCATTCCAGGTCTTCATGGGATGAGGATATCATGCATGCAGCTACATCCAGACTAATCTGAGGAGGACACAGAGCTTTACATTGCACGGCTGCATGCGTGCGTAAGGGTCCATTTGGTTCCATTTGTACACTCTCAGAGTTACAGACCTGTAAGGGTCCATTTGGTTCCATTTGTACACTCTCAGAGTTACAGACCTGTAAGGGTCCATTTGGTTCCATTTGTACACTCTCAGAGTTACAGACCTGTAAGGGTCCTTTTGGTTCCATTTGTAACACACTCAGAGTTACAGACCTGTTAAGGGTCCATTTGGTTTTACTATTATTATTCCTTGAAAAGTTCATATTTTGGACATAGTTGATATGGTACTTTTCCCTGCACCTCCATGGAATAGTATTCATTTCTTTGAGGTTATATGGAGTTGGAGTCAGATGAGATTTGGTACGATTGATAAGGTAAAGTACGTTAAATAAAGCATGAAAACGTGATACTATTCAACGCCAACCAGCCTCATGCAAAAGACAGTAGGTCTATTTGCATACAGCTGATAACCCCCAGGCAGCTAACTCCCAACTTTAGCTCGCAACAGGTGGCAGGTGTGTGTGTGTGTGTGTGTGTGTGTGTGTGTGTGTGTGTGTGTGTGTGTGTGTGTGTGTGTGTGTGTTCATAACTGCAGGGAATGTGATGTAACCGACACAAAACCCATTGAGACGGTGGTAAGAAGAGCCATCTCAGCTAACGACAGAGTTCCTATTTCAGAGAAAGACTTTTTTTTTTAGGTTTTGTTTGTGTGCAAGCGTGCTTTAGAATGTGAATGCAGACTGCACTGAAGGCAATGCAATCGTGTATAGTGTCCATTATATTAACTGACAATTAACCTATTTTGACCTGAGATCAGATTCTAAAAATGTCTTCTACATCCTGACAGTTTTCTGAAAAAGCTATGTTTCTATGTCAGTCGTTCTTTGATTTTTCAAAAATAGCAGACCTACAAGCTCGTAGCGCGCCACTCGGTGGCGCGCTATGAGCTTGTAGATCTGCTATTTTTCAATAGCTAAAGCATAACATAATGCTAACACCAAAAGGGGTTCCCGCCGAAAATGGGCAAAAAAAAAACGGTCCTCCCAAATGTACTACATCCACAAGCAAAGCAGTATTAAGAATCAAAATGGACTAGTGTCCACTATAAGAGAATGTGTGAAATGTGTTGGTTTTTGAGTGGTGTGGCCACTCCAATGCACAGCAATGTGTGTCCCTGGCTGGCTGGCTGGCTGGCTGGCTGGCTGGCTGGCTGGCTGGCTTGCTGGCTGGGTCTGTCTCTATATCTGTCCGTCTGAGCACGGAAATTGCGTTATAGCATTTGTTGACCACCAAGTGTGTCACTGTTGCGCCGCCTAACATACACACACACACACACACACACACACACACACACACACACGCCAGGGAGGAGGGCTTGTACAGTACAGTACAAAAGCATGAGTACAGATACAGCACCACTCAGTTCAAACGGGTCTGATTTTTAGACCAACAGTTGTCTGTAGAACTTCCCTTCAAAGCAAAGTCCATTTCCAACACTGAATTTCACAATTCCTTTCCCCCCCCCCCGTCTCATTTGTGACTCATGTCAGAATACTGTTACCCCCCACTCATCATAATCATGACTTGCGGTTTAACCCATTTTGGGTGGGAACCCCTTTTGGTGTTAGCATTATGTTGTGCTTTAGCTATTGAAAAATAGCAGACCTACAAGCTCGTAGCGCGCCACCGAGTGGCGCGCTACGAGCTTGTAGGTCTGCTATTTTTGAAAATCGAAGAACGACTGACATAGAAACATAGCTTTTTCAGAAAACTGTCAGGATGTAGAATCTGATCTCAGGTCAGAATGGTCTAACTCAGAATACCACTAGTTCTTTCTGTTTGTTGTCACTAGTATTGTGTAAGAAGAACCCTGTTACGATATGATAAACACTGGCGTCTCTGCCTCCTCTACTTGCATCGTGGCATCCCTCGAGGCTCAGTTTTAGGTTTGCCGTTCCTTTCATTTCACGAGTTTGTCCTAGAAAATATTTTCTGTAAATATGCTGTCTGTTTTGACAAATACATGGGACACGCACACGCACACCATCGTCTCTAAGATGCGGTGACCAGACATCCCGGTTTGGTCAGGACTTGGTCCTGGTTTCTAGCTGTCGTGAGTCCCGACAAAAAATATCCAAAAAAAAGGTACCATACTGATTGGACAAAATTACATTTTACTCATACATAAAAATCGTGAAAATATTAATTCAATAAACTGGAGGATTTAGAAGACATTTTTTTAATTTCGACGTCAGGCCTAAATGGGTTAAAAAAAGTTAGTGCTACTTTAAGGCTTTCAAAATGTGGCCTCCCTACTCTAAGGAACTCAACAAGACATTCTTAGTACCCAAACACACGCCATGCATGTTGTTGATAACCACATCCCAGCTATAAGTGTACAGTACACACACATTAAAGTCACACAAGTGTTTATAGACAGTGCACGTGTTTCTAAAGATGTTAAATAGCCACGCTGCGGGTGAGGGATTGTGAGAGTTGTGGCACACTTTGCATTTAGCAACAGCTACAGTAAGTATGTGTGTGAGAATTGTGACACCGTTTGTGCATTTAGCGACAGTGCAGTATGTGTGTGAGAATTGTGACACCGTTGTTTGCATTTTAATAGCAACAGTTACAGTACTGCGTGTTTCGACACCGAGGAAAATACAGGATGTAGGGCTGGAGGTAGCAGAGACTAAAATGTTGAGGTTCTCTCAGGAACGAGTACATCAGAGAGACAAGCACATGTCAGATGTTTTGGAGATAAAGCCAGAGAGGACAGACTGAGATGGTACAGAGGATGGATAGTGAGATGGTTTGGACATGTACAGAGGAGGGGACAGTGAGATGGTTTGGACATGTACAGATCAGGGGACAGTGAGATGGTTTGGACATGTACAGAGGAGGGGACAGTGAGATGGTTTGGACATGTACAGAGGAGGGACAGTGAGATGGTTTGGACACGTACAGAGGAGGGGACAGTGAGATGGTTTGGACATGTACAGAGGAGGGACAGTGAGATGGTTTGGACATGTACAGAGGAGGGACAGTGAGATGGTTTGGACATGTACAGAGGAGGGGACAGTGAGATGGTTTGGACATGTACAGAGGAGGGGACAGTGAGATGGTTTGGACACGTACAGAGGAGGGGACAGTGAGATGGTTTGGACACGTACAGAGGAGGGATAGTGAGATGGTTTGGACACGTACAGACTGAGGAGAGACAGTGAGATGGTTTGGACACGTACAGAGGAGGGACAGTGAGATGGTTTGGACACATACAGAGGAGGGATAGTGAGATGGTTTGGACACGTACAGAGGAGGGACAGTGAGATGGTTTGGACACATACAGAGGAGGGATAGTGAGTATATCGGTAGAAGGATGTTGAGGTTGGAACTGCCAGGCAGGAGTGAAAGAGGACATGAAGTTAGTTGGTGTGAGAGAAGAGGAGGCAGAGGACAGGGTGAGAGACGGAGGCAGATGTGGCAACCGCTGAAGGGAACAGCCACAAGGAAAAGAACAAGACAGTACTGTGTGTTTCCAGGCAAACACAGGAGCAGACTGAGTTATAGCAGAAATATGTATGTATGACATCGTTATCTATTTATTATCTATTGCTGTTCAACATAACATGCTGTTAAGACAGTATATGTAAGGGATACAATTTGGTGCACAACAAGATACAGGATTTGGTTCTCAAGTCTACTTTACTTTATGACAAAAGTGACGTCTGTTCTAGGGATGGGGCGGGGAAATCGATTCAGCATGATATTGCGATACGATCTGTATCGATTCTTTGACAAAAAAAAAAAGAAGAAAAAACTCTGAAATAAATGGTAAATGGTAAATGGTACATTTATATAGCGCCTTTATCCAAGGCGCTTTACATAGATTGTGCATTACATTCACCCATTCACACACATTTATACACCGATTGCGGCAGAAGCCATGCAAGGTACCAACCAGCACATCGGGAGCAATTTGGGGTTCAGTGTCTTGCCCAAGGGACACTTCAACATGTAGACAGGAGGAGCCGGGATTCGAACCACCGACCCATGGATCATTGGACGACCTGCTCTACCTCCTGAGCCACAGTCGCCCCACGAAATACGGATGCCATGTGGAAAGTGGTTTAAAAGGCAAAAAGAAAAAGAAAAAAAGTCAAATTCTAACATGGGGCTGGCTCTAATGGTCTTACTAATGAGTATTAAGGATGTTGTAGTAGTTAGGGAACGTTAGCCAAATGTGTGACATAAATGCTAATGCTTATACCAACAGCAACAGCAACGTTGATTCATTCTGCTTTAAACGGCCATAGTTGCCATGACCGTCTTTAGCCCAAGGAGTGTTTTCCGTGCAAAACAAATGCTTGCAATGGATTCAGAATCATGAAAAAAAAAACACTAGTTTGACCCGGTCACATGCTACTCGGAAGAAGACACTGCAGTGGCGTGCACAGATAGACACTAGGGGGTGCTAGAGCACCCCCTGCCCATTTGGCAATGTGCCCTTTTGAAAAAAAGAAGAAAAAAAAACATTTTTTTCTCTTTTTTTTTTTTTGATTTTTCAAAATAGCAGGACCTACGAGCTCGTAGCGCGCCACTCGGTGGCGCGCTATGAGCTTGTTAGATCTGCTATTTTTCAATAGCTAAAGCATAACATAATGCTAACACCAAAGGGGTTCCCGCCCAAAATGGATTAAGGCAACCGGCCGCTTCCCACGCGCTGCACAAGGTGCCCTTTTTTAACTTGAGCACCTGCCCCTCTAAATGTCTGTGCACGCCACTGCTGTATTGTTAATGGAACCCCAACTTTCAGCAGCTGTCACAAAGTTTCCCGACAGGAGTTGGCTTGGAACAAATTGCGAGGTGACAGCTATAGACACCTTTATGAATAACACATTTTGTGAAGAAAGCTATTGGTAAGCATTTCTTTTTGCAGATTTGTCACAAATGTGGCTAACTTTCCCTAAACT